>NC_050203.1:30398064-30699193 GCF_013141755.1 Anopheles stephensi | reverse complement strand
TACTGGAGACTAGGTATGTGGGTATGGGGCAGAAGAGTTTGCCTAAAGGTCAATGGGGATGGGGGGGGGGGGGGGGGACAAAATTTCCCACGTGACATTGCACGACGGTCCATCGGATGTACCGGACGACAGTGTGTCTGCTGGTGATGAATAATTAAATTTTCAATTATATGCTAAGGTAAACGAAAGTATAAGAAGCACTGATAAGAAGGTTCGTTCGCACGCTGCCTGAATTGCTGATCGTTGTGGGGTTCAGTTTCGGACTCGGCTTGGTGTTTCGTGTACAGCAACTGCTAGCTCCTTTTGCCTGCTCTTTGCTAGATGGAAAACGAACGTTGGGAAATGTGGAAAATGTCCTTCAAATAAAACAATACTAGGGTTGAATCGAGGTGAAACGGGGTCAGAAAATGATTTACATTTATTAACCCAGCATCTTGAATTATTGCCAAAAAATGGCATAAAAGTATAAAAATAAATTAAAACCATAAAACTTTATGTTGGAAATCAACATACAGATTTTTGTATGATTATTCCAGTACACTACCGGTAATGTATTTTCCGGGTGAGAGTGAGAGAGAGGGATAGTAACACAACAAAACGGCATCCTCATCAAGTATGATTGGGATGCAAATTTTCCTGTGATACCCCCCCCCCCCTCCCATCCCCCTCCTCGGGGTTTTCTCGACCATTATCGTCTTTATCATTTTTTAATTGTCTACCTTTATCCGGCCAGCCGACAAAAGAGACCGCGTTTTCGGTTCACTTCTTCTCCCCGTTAAATGAGGCTAACGACCGGTGGAAAAAGTGAAAATTAAAATTTTGAAGCAAAACTTTCCTTACCTCTCTACTACACACACACATACACACATTTCACCAGTTGCTGTATGTGGAGTGAAAATGGAGTAAAGAAAAGCGAGAGCTTATCAACGTCATGCACACCACCACCGGAAAAGCGGCGTACCAGCGACACCAAGTGCATTCATTCAGAGAGTGTAATGGTAAACGGTAGGAGCAGTTAGGAGCTTTGCTATGTCGTCGTATGGTGGCGGTTACACTGAACTGTTGGTTTTGGTGGTTTCGGCGATTGCTTGCGACTGTTGCTGCTGCATGCATTCACTTTTGTTCATGTCCCAAGTCAACTTTTCAATGAGTTCCGTTTTTTTTTGCTTCGTTGCACATACACGACGCTCCGTTTACACTTGATCTACAGGTTCAATTCACTCTCTCTTTGTCGGTTCTTTTAATTTTCCCGTTTTCCGAACTCACGGCATAAGATTGTGTCCATTGCACACGGTGTTCGTTAGCGGTCGAATGGGAAGATTAAGAGAGAACGGCCACGTCTGGCGATTGCTTGTTTTGCATCACTTCATGTACGATGTTTAACCTTGGTCCACCTCATTGGACCTACTATGTGTAGCTTGTTTTTCATGCTGCTGTTACTGCCAGTGGAAATCAGTTTTTCTTTCGCGAGCCGGTGAAAGAGCAAGAGAAATTAGTTCAATGTGTAGCGAAGCTGGTGGGATCGGTCGAATGGGAAGGGCAGTGATGGAACTTGTAATTGATAAATGATGATGATGACCACGGCTGCTGCTGGTTGCTGCTTACAAAGCTGGTCAACAAAAGCCATAAAAAATTCGAGCTCCCCTTTAATCCATACCCTAGAATCGATCGCGCACAGCGAAACGATATCATGGGTGATTGAGCGAAATGAAAAGCGGGAGGAAAAAAACGGCAGTGGAAAACTATTTTTGAAAATTCCTCAATCACGCTTCTCTTCGTTGGGTGTTTTTTTTTTTTTGCTTGTCGGCCTAGGGAGTAATTTCACCCCGAATAGTAAAAAGTTTAGTGCCAGGGGAAAAAAACATTCCTGCCATAAAAAATGCGTATACTGGTTGTTTACGTTCCTGGACGATTGATCCACGGACCATTCTATGTCGAAATAAGACGAATTGTTCCAAGCGGCGTAGAGTATCGTGAGGGATTGAGTTTGATGTTTGGATGATTTTTTTTTTGCCTTTCTTTTTGTTGGTGTTTGAATGAGAAACAGCTCATCTAGCTTCGTTATAGTTGTATTTGGTGCGATTATATAGCCATGCGCTGCCATCAAATGAGAGACATTGCCTCGTGGAAGGTGAAGGTCGAATAATTTGCTCTCGCTTGTATAAAATATACGAACGACTTGTACAGTCGTTATATTTTGTATAAGTCTCTTTTATAAAGGGTGGCCGACGAGATAACGGCGCCGATTTTTACGACAGGAGCGCGGATCAAATCTCATCCGGACCGTCTTCCCGCCCGAAGCACTGAACCGGGACTAAATATCCTTCTGAACATCTCCCTCTCGAAGTCATCTAAGAGGATTTCGTCGGTTTTGAACAGAGTCCATGTATTTGAGGTCTGGGGCTATAATTGTTCTATGCAGTCTCAGCTTCGTCTTCCTACAGCTGTAGAATATCTGGTTATAGCACTCTTGCGCATATCTTAACGTCCTTGTTGTTGGCAGTGATGATTTTTAACTTGTGGTCGGTACGCCATTTGCTCGATCTTTCGGTAAGCTTCCGCTACATAAGAGAGCCTTTGTCTATATTCTATGTTCTATATCTATGTCCATGTCTATCTCATTAGCATGTACCAGGCTTATATCTTCTTATCTACTACATTGATAGGACGAAAGTCCCAAATTATCCTTCTCCGAGTCATAGATGGTCTCTAATCTCAGCGTCACTCAAGCATTACTTCCACTATTTCAAAAAAGGAAACAGATGCTCAGGATACTTTTCTTTCATTAGGCCTTGATGTGATTTTCAACTCTTTACATGTACGCATGATAAATCGTTCCATGAGTAAAGGTTTGCTCTATTGAAGCACGTGCTATAAATTATGCAAACAATCGAGGATGTTGTAGACAGAACGATAACGATTCGACGATGCCTTACCATGGTTTCGTTCCTCGATAACTTCCGCTTCGTATTAACCGCTACTTTACTTCGCTTTAGATACATCATAAACTCCCTCCGCGGTGTGTGCGCGTGTGATTGCATTGCCTGTGTTCATCACCATCTAGTTCACGATGTTGGTCGAACTAATGGGAAATTTAACGTTTCATGAGTCTTTACGAAACCACTTCCTTCCCCGCCACGACGCTGGAGAATGTGTCGTCCACCCGCCAGAAGCTTTTGTATACGGTTGGCATGCTTTTGCTACCGGGTGTGTGCGCGCGCGCTCTAGCCAACGATTGTCGAAATATTTTGCTCGTTTGCTTGATTGCCAAGTTAAAGGCACCGTAGCGTGTACGCCGATTTCGTAGCGCTTGTAAACGTCCGACGCAGCACGTCCTTTGTGCTCATCCAGGCGATTAGAGTGTCGGTCGAGGGTGTGCGTTATTAAATATGTACTGCGGTGAATTCGATTGCGATCCGCTCACTTCCCCGTTGTGAAACGTATTTTATATAATAGTGGTTTTAATTTTGTAGCTTCCTCATTATCAACAGTAACAACAACAAAAAAACCTATGCAGTAAACTTTGACCTACTGAGCACACAACCCCACAGCTCTTAATCTTTTCCGTTTAATCTTGGCCCGTTTCGGTACGGGGTTTGCAGTGTACAACTACAACACTATGAATGGAGTATGCAACGACAAGTGCTTTAGTGTCGTGTAACATGCAATTCTCACTCTCGACACCTCCGTACGGTAAAGTCGGTGTTCGACTATTCATTATCTGAGTGGTTTATAAACTTATGATAAAATGGGGAAGTACGATGCCGGTATAGTCGCAGTAAGGTGTCGAGTGCATGGTCTCATCGCCCGATAAAAATAGAAGCAGGAATCTCTCACGCAGTTTTGTGTGATTTATTAAAAGGTGTTTAAACGTAAGCTGACATATCAATCGTAGAATAGGGGCAAAACTTTGATAACAAAATAAAGTACAGAATAAGTACTTTATAATGAGACTTATTTAAGCCTAAATTTAGATAATTTTGGAAGATAGCTTCATGGAATTTATTTTTCAAATAGAAAAAAAAATCATAGCGACCAGCAGCTTTTTGTTGTTGAATTGGTTGGGAAATAGATTTATCTTAACGATGCATTAATTTCGATACATTTCAAAACTGAATTTCTTTTTAACATAAAGTATGGCGATTTGTCTCATAAAATTATGAATAATGAATTAATTAAATTGACCATTTTTATTCCACTTCAAACGTCAACGGTCAATGTGCTACGAATTTACTCGCCATAACTGTCTCTCCCATACTTGATCGAACTATGCGCCTGAAGGTAGGCAATCCGCTCGATCTGTTCGTTCACAATTCGATCAAACTTGCACACAACATTGCACTTCTCATCGAGCGCGGCCTTCACAGCACAGCCATGTCGACTTGAACCAGAGTAGTGGGAGAAAAAAACCGTGGAATACCTGAATCATCATCGCGATTGTAGTTTCCTTCGATGCGTATGAAAGAATTTTGACATTAACCCGTCCGCGGGAAACCCAAAACAACTTGTCTAACCTATTTGTGCTGTTGGTGTTGCTCCGAATCATTCCGCTGTAGATCATTTCTCAAATTCCTTCGTGCTTGGGCGGTTTATGTTATTTGCAAGATGGATGTTAAAACGAAACAGTAGATATAAAGCACTTACCAACTTACTAGCTTGTATGTGATTCAAACGACCGGTCGGGGTTTTTCTTCGTACATCGTACTCCTTTTGGGTGTATTTCTTACCGTTGGGGTGTGCATCGCAAATGCTACCGGCCACCCGGGAAAGGTTAGCCTCCCATTTTACGACCCTTTTCTCGGTCACGAACAAAAGCCGTTAAGAAAAGGGTGTGCGAGCACAGCCACCGTTTCGTGATCTCACCGGCCCTCGGCTAAGTTCACTGTCAAGGGCAGAATCTTTCTCCGTATGATAATGACCAACCAGCAAACGAACGAATGGTGGAAAGGTTTTGCGGCTGCAGAGCTTGTATTTGGTGGGTCCCCTCTCGGGTTTGCGGTCAACCAGCAAGTGGGGATTGGTTTTTTGGTGCTTGAGGATTACTCGAAGGGGGGCTGATACCTTACACTTTGACAGGCGACAGCGACGTTCGGACAGAAAGCTTTCGGAGCGGTTTGGCTTGGGACGTCTCTTTCGGCCCTGAAGTCGGTCAATTGCTTGGATCAATCAGTATGATTGGACCCCAAGTCAGCTGATGGGTTTGAACGGTGGTGTGGACTGACCCAGGCTTGTTGGTACGGTGGCGTTGTTTTAATGCGTGCCCCGTGGGGTTGCCCGTTGGCCGTTGGGGTTTTCCAGCTTTTAACGAATTTATGTGCGAATCGCACGGAAGACAAAGTTTGTTTTTATCGATCGTGCAGAAGCGTGTGGTGCAGAATGAGTTCTGGAGAAACGTTGCGTTACGAAAATGGGTGACGCATGTCAGTGGAAATACATTTAAAACGAGTATAAATGTTGATCACATCTATCGCGATGGTTCGATTGATTTAAAAAACAATTAATGTGTTGTTGTTCGGCTTACCTTGTCGTTTATCAACACGCTGGTAAAGACCCATTCCGTATGCCAGGCTCGTACCATCAATTCTATGTCCTTCTGCTGATCAAAAACAAATCGTACCACCATCCATTTTTAATTTCTACCACAAATTCTACTTCAAACACACTTTCCGATCGCGCAACACAAAGCACAGGGCGAAATAAAACAATGGTTATCAAGGAACCACGAAACAACCGAGTGTCTAATCCTATTCGGGTGTATTTCTTCCGGCGCACGTAACTGCTTTTGCTCGGAAGGAGTTTTTGGACCAATACACACACACACAGAACATACACCAACAAAGGTCCTGCGTGCCATGCATCGGTATGGTCCGGCTTAACTGCCTGCCGTCTTCAGGGTCAACCGGATGGGAAGGGGTGGATTCGGCTGAACCTGCCGAATTTCGCACCACCCTAAAACTCCGTTACCCATGCGTGATTTGTGACGTTTCAGTGTACACCGGGGTTTACACACTATTCGTATGATCCGCTGTGCGTTCGTTACTGAGCAGCATGAACCTCATGTACCCTGAACCTGATGTTGTAGCGAACCGTTGGAGGTCTGCTCTGCGTTGGAATTCGTTGTGTGTGTGTGGTGTGTTCTTGGGTCGATCAGACTGTGATCAGACTGCTTGCACATCCGATTGGTTTTTTTGATTCCGGTACTGTGGAATATATTCTTGCTCGATTCGCACGTGGAATGTTGGTGGCGGTCACATTTGACCTTCCTTCTAACAAGTGTGTGTATGTGTGTCTGTGCGCGCGCCTTAGCTTCCGAGACATACGTAATGAGACGTGCAACAACGCGAATGTCATGTCGAACGGTCTCGGACACGGCGAGACGCCGAGATCGCTGAGGAACTGTTTTTTTTCCACAAGGCAAACCAATCGTGGTGGCAGAATTCCGTCGGCGATGGAACGTGGTGATCAATAATTGTTATTGCAGTTCAATAGCGTTTGCTGATGAAGACGTGGTGTGTGTCTCTTATTGCCTCAGTTTGCGATCATTCTTATACCCATTTCCGGTCTGGTCGGAGATTTCTTGATTGCAACCGAAAACGGTTCTAGATATCTTGAATAAAACCTATCTCAAGATATATTTCCCCCATTTATCATCTGTTTTGAACTATTTTGGCAACGTTTTGATATTGATTTAAGCTGCAAGAATGTGGAGATAGGATCAAGGGATGAAGAACTCCCCAATCCAGGCCTTGGACCTCACAAACTGTCCACTTTCGTTCTCTTTGTCTGTTCCTCACACACACATACACAACATCCTGAGCGATTTTGCTACGACCATTTTATAGATATACGGCAAATTTAACGGTACTATTGTCGGTCATTTTTTGCTGTTGTTGTGGTTGCAAACACATGGCCGCTGTTATGCTTCGCAGCATCAGATATGATCAAATCGAGTGACGGTGCGATTATCATCGGGCCTGTTGCCGCTGCTGATGGTTGCGACCGTTCTACTTGCTTTCTCATTTTGCACAACATTACGGTCTGCTGAAAGGATCGGGATAGGCGGTTAGGACTAATGGAGTTTTGCACTCTAGCGAAGATTTGCAACGTATCTTGGGTCTGTTGGGATATCGTTGGAGAACCGCACTGGAATATTTCTGACCAGAAAAGATCGTCTTTTTCTAGGGACTTTTGGTCTCAGGGACCTCATTCGCCTACACCTCAAATAAGATAGGCATAACTCTCTTTCAAAATGGTCAGATTTGACAACGCAAGAAGAGAGGTTCATCTCAATATTCTGATGTCCCATTCTTCTTCTTCCGTGGCACTACAACCTCGAGAGGTCTCGGCCTGCCATTTCTGGCTTTCTGTGACTTAATTTTACCCATAGTAAAGTAGTCAGCCCTACGTACGGGGAGGCGGTCTGGATGGAATATTTCCCATTAGAGGTGATAAATATCCTAATGTTGACTGTTTGTCATCACTTTAGTACTAATTAAAGAACCACTATATTATCCGGATCTTCTTCTGTGGAACAACATCCTCGAGAGGTCTTACCCTGCTATTTCTGGCTTCTTTGATTGTCCACTCGGAGGTGGATAGTTGGTCCAACTTAAGGCAAGATGGTTCAGAATGGCATTTGTTACAGATCTCTTCGGTCTTATCACACATCTTCATACACATCTATGGAGACTCGAATTGTACATTAGATTTGAAGGATGTTTGATGTTTGAAGAGGCTTTAAGCATGTCCAACTGAAGTCCTTTTTTAACGATCTGCGATTTCAAAAATTTATTCCAAATAGTATATTACAGGAAGTCGTAAATACAAAATGTTGCTTCCGTAAAACGAGTCCTCTCGCGTTCGCTTCAACCCTGCTTCTTGCAACCCGAAGTGTCAATAGCATTAGAATGCACTTTTCATCAAGTGCATCAATATTATATCGTTTCAATTATCATAATTAAAACTGCTGGCCACCACCGGACTCAGTGACGTTCGGTCGCATCTCAATTAATTCCACTATAATTTGGCCTCGTGTAGGATTGGCGCCGAAACGACCAACACAGCACTTGTGTAAATATTTTTCGCCGGATACGAATATGTATAGACGACTAGGAAACGGGCAGCGAACGTCAGGCGGTCATCATACCTTCGACAATACGGTTGCAGCGTTCCCTACCGCAAATGCAAATGCTGTGCATCCTTCGGTGTTGTTTTTGACATTGAAATTTGTGCAATTGTTGCGTTTCTGATGGGGACAAATATTATTTTATTGCGCCGTCCCTCTCCCATTCCGAACTATGCACACTGGGTGCATAAAACCGCGTCATAAATATTGGCATTAAATGTACAATTACGACCGCCGATGCTGCTGCTGCTGCTGCAGCAGGGTGTATTGTTTTGTGGATTTTGTCTGTATATTGGCCGCCGGCTTGGTACCATGTGACACGGAAGCACATTTATCGTAAGGTTCTACAATTAGTGGAACTTTTTCTTTCCTTTCTATGCAAATGGCGCTTCCCTCCATGTGCTCATTATCCTGATGCGTTTCCGTAATTCAATTGCAAAACAATATTCACCATTTGTTGGGATGGCATTGCGTTGCAGCTTGGGGCGAATGTCTGGAGCCTATGAGCAGCCTGAAAGCTGAACAGAAGAGTTCGAGTCCTCGTCCACAATAAATTACTGAACCTTTGGTGTGCCAGGCTCCGGCCCGGGCAGGTTTGCGACCGATTTATCGTGCCGGGAGATCGATCGGGCTAGTAGATAACAGGGATCAGGTCGACGGACGCCTTCTCCCGTACTGTATTTATTGAGCTCGATTAAATTGCCATATCATCCTTTCCCGACACTGTGGCATGTGTGTTCCGTCTCCCTGCCGACTCCGAACGGGAATGGGCGTACGGAGCCAACGTGCGGACGAATAATTTGTCGCGCGAAAGGCTGGCGATCAGTGGCGAGATTCACGCCCCGACACCCGGGGCAACACGAGTCAGTCGAGTGAAACATTTTAATTGAAATCGATTCTCGTTACACCAGCGGGAGAGTTTTTTAAAGGTGCCACGGGTTCGCTGGATCAGAACAGCATTTTCCTTTTTTTATTATTTCGCAGGCTTGCTTTCTTGTGGTTTTGTTGGACTTCGGGTTGTTAAAGCACCGGCCAAGACGGCCGTTTAATTCCTTGCGATTAATTGCTTTCGCACCATTTGTGCACTGAGCGGTGTGATGTTGATGACTTTCGAGGTCTGCTCTTGGGATGTTTCGAGCGGTCAGGACCTGGGGTTTTGATCGATAAACTCTACGTCGGTGTAGTGGATGTATTGCTTTTTTAATTTTATTATAGAAGAAAGTCTGTTCTTTCATCAGAGAAAATAAGTTGCTTTTACTATTCTTCTTGAAGAAAACCTTGAATGATATGAATTCTTTATATCTCGTCTACCATCGGAAGAAACTCCACTACTCTGCTAGCAATGTGAATGCCTCTTCCTGGCTGTATTTTTAGCCTACGATAACGTTAATGCAGAGCATTAATTACACAAGTAAAAAGCATACCGGACAAAAATTAAAAAAACAAACCCCCTCCCGCAAGAAGTTCATTAGTGACGGTGTCATTAGGTTGACGGAATATGAGAACCAATTCACTTCCCGTCCAATTCACTTGCAGCGTCCTAGAAAGCGAACGCGCAAAAAAAATCTCCATTTCCTTTCGTCTTCATTGCATCAATCCTCCTTTCGCCTTCTAGAGCCTCTAACTGTACGTTTCCGCTGGCGTGTAAGTGATGGAAAAACTGTTTTCCCTTGTTTTTTCGCTTTCCCACTCTTCTACCTTCACTTTCAGCAAATGAGTATTTTCCTGCATTTTCCAGCCAGTAAGACTTCAGCTGCTGTTCTATATCTTCTGCAGTGTGTACCGTTCGTTCTATTTTAACCACCTTGTGGAGATGGGGTTTACCACCAGCAGGTTTCATTTTATTTACTCTACGCTTTCAATGGAACTGCTAGCTGAAGGGTGATTTGAGTATGAAAGAATATTATTTCACGTGTTGGGGGCTTTTCTAGAGCTGTTCGCTATGGGGCTGTTGGTAGAGGCTGTGCGCTTTTGACAGGTATCTCTTAGCTGTCGAGATTATGTTCTGGTTTTCTTCGCGTTTCATCAATATTTTTGTTGACTTTAAGGATAGTGTATCTTGTGTGAAGCTTACAGAAATCTGGAGAACACTTTGCTACGAGGATTTTTACATTCAAAATCTTTATTTCTACTACTCCTTCTACTATGGACCTAGAACCTAAAGAGGCTCTTGCCCTGTCGTTTCTAGATGCCTAGATTTGATTTTATCCGTAGTTCGATAGTCAGTCCTTCGCAAGGGAAGACGGATCTATCGAGATTAAATTTCCGGTTATGTCGTGTAAAGCTCGACGCCACTACCACTTCGGTCTCAAGATCATGGTTTTGGAGATCTCTTCTTTTTTCTTTTTTTCTTGGGCTAACGGCCTGCTAGGTCATGCCAGCCATCTAATGAGTTACTAGACTGTTTTTAGTACCAAAAAGTTGGACAGTCAATCCTCACTACGAGGTAATAGCCTAGACTTGAATCCTAGTCCTGTCGTGTGAAGACCTGGTTCTTGAAGATCTCTAAAGGAGATGAATTTTTTGAAGTCTATACAATCACTTCAGTAAAAAAAATTCTTGTGCTTTGAGGTTTGACGTCTGATTATAGCAGATAAGATTCGAGCAGATGTTCCACGTACAACAACACAAACGGTTTTGAACAATGTTTTTAAGTATGTTGTGAGTCTGATAATACTGTCAAAAAGATATATCTGTGTAAACAGGATATGTCAATTTTTTGGGATGCCTTTTTCTGTTCTGATCTTGTCATTTTTTTTATCGAAAACGGTTAAAAACTCAATACTTAATAATATACAATAATTTAATAGAAGTTAACAATTTATCTGTGATAAATAATTCACAAGGGAAATGTCACCCAACTGTCATATATCGATCATACATTTGAAAAACACAAAACATCACGCCTGTCAACCTTTAATAGAACCCCACTATTAGAACCCACAACGCAAGCCCCCACCCCGCAGCAGCATTTACATCGAACAGACTAAGTAATTAAGCTTCCCGGCAACGGCGATTGCGTAAAAATCACTTCCCAACGACCTCGCTGCATTGTGCCTCCTATGTAGATTATGCAATTTGTCAACTCGTAAGACAAATCATCACCTGTCAGCGGGTGCGGCCCCGCGGATTGCCGAGCGATTGATTCTCTTGAATCGTTACTTCGGATACGATTTCTGGTGAAAAGCATTCCCTTCTTCACTTCACTTGCTATTTTCTCTGTGCCGAACAAATAAATGTCGGCGACTGGCGGTGAGTCTCCTATTGCCAGCTGATTGTTCTAAACAACGTCCAACGCGGCCTCCACTCAGCTCGTTCCTCATTGCCGCTTGTGATGCCGGGAGCCAGTCGTTCTTACAGAAACTGTACTGCAATCGCTCGATCAAATGCATCGAGTGATGATCGAACGATTAAATAATATGGTAAAGTCTATCCCGCGATGATGGTTGTTGCCCTTTCTCGGTCGGGTGGTGCCACCCAGCGCGACTTTATGGTGTGCGCGAACGATCGTCTCATTGCACGGTCGGTTATTAAATTCCGAGCAGAGTGGGTGGCTGAACAACATTAGCTTGAAAGAAACATTATTCAAAACTTGGAATTTCCCACCCCCATGATATAATTTTTCACGATTTCGCTGAATCCAAAAAAAAAGTGTTACGATGATGATAAAAGAACACCGCTCTTTCTCGACGATTCTAGCCAGGCAGCTTTTGGTTCGATTTTCAAGGCCTTAATTATTATGGGCTCGTACCGGGTAGCCGCTCGACAGACAACCGGGCTTGATTCGTTCGGCAGCTTGCTTTATACAGCTGTAAAATAGAAAACAGTTTTTCATGTGCACAAACCGGGTAGAGGAAGACGGTGTAATTGTGGCAGTGCTATACAACGGTCCGTTGAACGCTTTTGGCACACATCGATCGTGGAGCCGACGTGCAAATATTGTTCTTTCATGTATTTAGTTCGCCCCGTTCTTGGAGTCTGTAGCGCTTGGAGACCTTCCGCGGGTGACATCCGGACGCTTGTTCTTCACGCGGGACTTATGTGCGACGACAACTGATGAGTCATTGTTTGATTGTTTTGTTTATTATTGTACTTTGCTGGTACGCGTGTGCCGGCAGTAGCAAGTCGTAGAGAACTGTACAATGCGCAACAGCATGTAAGTCGTTGAGATATAAATCTTAAATTGTGCATTAGATAGAGAGCGAAGCGTGTCGATATCGCGGAACGTTAAGGTCCGGGCAGGTTGTATTTGCAACAGTCTCAATGATCAGAGCATTATCGGTACGATTTCAATGCTGCTTAACCATGTGAGAAAACAGGCGCGCTGATTGGAAGTGAGTTGTTTCAAGCATGCATTTAAACGCATTATTACGGCCGGATAAATGTCACCAAGAGCTCACACGGATAAGCAGGCGCACTATGGGATAATGCATAAGCAGTAATGCCAATCAATAATTTAAACAACGTTATGGTTCAGCAAAACTATTAAATAAATCAATTGCAGCGAGACGTTGTAGCGAGCACAGAAATCGAAAACCAATGCATCATTACGGGAAGCTAACTGCATAGCGCAAAGCCGCCTGAGCCGCCATACATATTTTTCCATAGTGATAATACTAAATGACAAAATAATTTGTACGGTGCTCCGGTGCAATTATATGGCAGGCTTGAATGTCAAACAGTTTACTGAAAGGAAAGCGTCAGAACAGGTTATAGTCCGCTGCGTGAGTAATTTGCCCACAGCCATGACAATCGAGTTCATGCTCAAGTTCAAAATGGGTAGAAATTTAAAATTACGGATCAATGATGTAGAATGTTAGATATAAATCGGCTTTACAAAAAAAAACACACACACACACACACAAAATCGCTGCACACGACAGATGAAGCTTATTTACAAAAACAGTATCGAAGCGGAGTGGAAAATCCAAGATCAAAACCACCTGTGTATAGCAGACAGTACTATAAATTTACCCAATAGAACTACTTTCTTTGCCTTTCATGTGTGTGTGTGCTGTTTGTTTTCCACCCCGATTCCGACCAGACCGACCTCGATTGGGAATGAATTTTGGGTGGAAATTTCCTGGAAATCCTCTATGCAAAAAAAAAGATGGCTACGCTATCGAACACACACAGCGAGAACCTAGTGATAAAACAGCTGACTTCGTGGCACACTTATCGATTTAGGGCGCGGTCAGCAGTCGGATGGCCCTCTCCGGTAGCAGCCAGGATGTTCGTGGTGAAAATTAGCACATCGTTTATCATAAAGCATCATTTATGGTGGGATTTGGAGAGATAGAATTGGGTCACCGGAAAGCAAGGCAAGGTGGTAACTATAATGGCTTCATCACAATCGCTTCCCTCCTGCCATAAAGCCATCATTTATGCTTTAACAACACGCCAGACTGGCGAAATTTACATTTTGATGCTAGCCTAGTAGCGCGAATCTTCACGTTGCGCTGGGTGCGCTGGGTTGTCGCACAAAAGTGTAGCAAAATTCTCTCGAGCACACCCACTCGGTGAATATTCGCCCGAGCAGTGAGATCATCTCGCTGGTTGATCTCGTGGAAAGGGTTCTACAGGTGGGGTTTGCTGATATCACTAAATTCGAAATATTCTTCTCGTACGTGCCGCAGCGGCAAGAATTTGTTGTGCTCGACCGTCTCGTGTGTCTAGGTCCTGGGTCCGTTGGTTGAGTTGTTTTGCATTGCACGCTTCCGTCCTCATCTCGCCCCGTGAATGTTCCATTGCGTGATGAATCATCGACGAGAAGAATAGAGTTAGCAGCGTGTGTATTTGTGTGTGGGTATCTGTTTCGCACAATATTTCTCTAGACGCGTGCTGTTTTGTATCTAGTTCTCCGCTACTACACTCCCATTCCCTGCTTCCCTCGATCCACTCCCTCTGTTGCGTGTATCAAGTTTGGGATACACTAATTTGGCGTTCGTTGAGGTTTAGTGGCGATGCGATTTTTACAGTTCGTTTGCAGGGCTCCACCGTTCGCGTTCGTTAGACCTTTTGAACATTAAAAACGGGGCATGCAAACGCAAAAACCCCAGCAACAAAGAAGGAAGGAACAGTCGGGAGAACAATCGTTCGTTTTTTTGAATGATTACATGCAAACATGGTCGGTCTACCGTATGGTGGGTCTCGCGGGGAAGTGGTATCTCCGCCACCAGCGAGCATGGGGCGTTTATTCATTCCGATCGCCAAAATGACATTGAAAAAGGTAACGGAAGATCGAAGCTTACGGTTTTTAGTTTCATTTTCGTGGGCTCGCGCTGCCGTCTAGCGACCGGAGTTGATCTGTTGTGGCTGGCGGCGGCGGTGGTGGTGGTAGGTTTTGACTGCGAATGTTTGCTAATTTGATGTTTGGCTGGTGAACGTTTGGCTTGGGAGGAGTCGTCGTTGTTGTTGCGACAAAAAGAAGGTTAGAAAAATGGTGAATCCGTACGGCCGGTTTGTCGGTGGTAACAATGGTTTTTGCTCAATGTACATGGCGTCTGGGCTTGAGGAGTCTAAGTGGGTATGTCTACAATTGCAGACGGGTATGTGTTTAAAAAAGTAATTAAATAGGGCCAGGCGTGTTTTGCTGCCTTGCTTAACAAACCTTTTATTATAGAGAACATGTTTTTATATTTGTTTCAATATGTTGGACTTACACAATAATTGATGTCAAGTAGCAAGAACGCTGAAAGCATGCATAAAAATTTAAGGTATTGAAGTGAAGTCTATGATAACTAAGTCGACTAAAAATTGTATTGCATCTGGCGAAACAGCAGACAGAAAAAGCCTCAGAAAAAAACTATTTTTTTTTAGTTAAAATCTAATAAATTTTACTTGATCTTATGTCAAAATATTTTATCGTTCAGGAATATCTAAAGAGTTTCAAAACGTCTCCGTGTAGTGTACTGTCACGAGGTTAGCCTTTTTTTGCAAGAGGATTGCTCGCGTATTGTCGTCAGATGTCTACAGATGTCAGCCAAAAATTTCAGTTTTTTACCTGAAGTCATCATTATCAGTTAGGTCTTTATGTTCGTAAACATTAGCCTAACAATAATTTTGTTTTTGTATCATTACTACTGTTGTCGCTCTTGTACTGTTTTGCCTGATGGCTGTCCTGTACCTAGAAGTCAAACTTAGTCGAGCATTCAGCCCTGGCTGTGGTGGGGAACGTTGTAGTAAAGATTAGTCGAGAACCTAACAGGGCGTGTTGTTGAGTCATGCATGATCCATTATACTATTTCAACAACCGACGAACGAATTGGGTTGAAACGGGTTTAATGTACAATTGTGTAACTGACATCTGCTTGCGTAAACTCGCATTTGATGAACATTTATTTATAACGTCTGCATTAAGCAATAGACTTATTCTGAACGTATATGAACATCTTCGTCTCAGATTTAGATGGAAAATTTTTAATAACAAGCTGTCTATCGTATCTAGGAGCGTATCTAGCCCGGTGGTGAGGCGACAACGGCACCGATCTTCATATGGCAGGAACGGGGTTCAAATCCCATCTGGACGGTTCTCCCGCAGTGTGGACTGACTTATCCAACTACGTGGTACATCAAATGAAAAATCAGTGACATCAGTCAATTTTTTGCAGTATTTTAAATTAATTCGATCCCATCATCCGATAAGCAATCCCATTGCAGTCTCTCCATCCAGACTCACTGTCCATCATTATTTATTTAACATGGTTATTGAATCTGCTTCCATCGTTTCTTCTCATGTGACGTTTCTATTAGCAATTAACCCTTTCCTCTAATATAAATCGTGATCGCGCTCATGGTGGTGGCGTCAATGTCTATGCAATTCCACATCTGCACGGATGCACATGTTGTTAGTATATGACGTTGCAAATCGATGTCAATGACATCATTGCTTCACTTACATACATCGCTCCTACTGTAGTGCAGCACTCTGCCAAGTGATCGTGCTTGAAGATTTTTTAGATCCTGGTCGTGAGGTGGCGGACTATGTTTACCCGAGCCAATCGAGTGTGCACACGGATGCACGGCACTTGCGCTGGCTCGTGCTGGATCTTTGATAAAGTTGTTACACAGTAGTGACGGGGGGGGGTGTAAACAAATTGGAAAAACGATGAACATTTCGAGCCGTCAGAGCATTATGAGGTCCGATATGAGTTTCAACGGCAGTCATACTTTTGTTATTTACCATTTCTATTTACCAAGAATATATTATTAATTACATTTTTTCATTCTCTCTCTCATTTTAGGTAAGTTGATCCCTTTTTCATAAAAACCTCATACATATCTATTGTGCGGTAAGATGTTTTAAAATTTACTCACCCAAATAGTTATTTATCGAATCACTAATTAAGTATTTGAACAAACAAAATTAATTTCTTGCCACCTCTCGACATCCGCATCGTTTGCTGTCTGGCAAATCATTCGTTATTTGCAAGAATGCAGGGAAGGGCAAACTAAGGTCCCGGCTGATGCAGCTTCTCATGATGCAGTGGAAACATAGAGGCGCCAGCCATACAAGTTGCAATCTGCAAAGCGGTTCGAATTTGCTTGTAATGTTTGCAAAGGTTGTGAGAAAGATGCGATTTTTTGCTCGCGTCCTTCAGCAGCTGGTAGCAGCTCATCTCGATGTTGAACTCGGCGATGGAGCCAGATCGTTCGGCCCGGGAGGCTGCTCCAAAGCTTTCGAGACACAGTGAGTTTTCGTGAGTGGAGCTCTTGGTGCTTGTTTTTTAAGTTTTCCTCCCGCGTTTCTCTCTCTCGCTCTCTTTAAACCCAACGTAGTGAGAGCCTCATGGTAGCCACATACAACATGATAAAGCGCGCCTTAGAAACGCACCGATCACGGTTAGGCTAGTGCGCAAACCAAGATCGCCACCTTTCTCCGCGTGCGAGATACGCGGGCCCCGTAGCAACTCTCGCGCCGCTTTGTTTCGCTCAGTTTTTCTCGCGCGCACAACCCTCCCCCAGAAGGGCGGCAGAATGACTATGGGTGCATGCGTGAGCGACCGACCCACTCAGTCAGTTTCGGAGGCGCGCTCAGTGAAGACGTATGTCGTCTGCGTCGCGACAGTTCTACGGTTTTTCCAAAGCTTCAAGTTCTTCACACTCCGTCCCCCAGTTTCTGTGCTTCTTTGGCGCGCGGTTTTGAAGACACCCTCGTTTGGTTTGGTGTGTTTGTCAGGTTCGGAATTTCCATTCATCGCCCTGGTGCAAGTATAACGCGCGCGCGCGATCTTCAACCTGTCGGAACCGTCGGTACCGTGCTCCCCCAAAGAGACAGTGCTTTCCAGTCTAAGTCAGTGTCAGTGTGGTGTTTCTGTTTGCAGCTGGTCTGATCGCTCACAGTCAGCCTTCCGTATAATAAGCGAGCACGAAAAAAACAAAATTACAGTTGCGTCCCATGTTTGTTGTATGCGGCTCTCGCTGTAGTAGCATCGAGACCCATCTACTGCATGCTATATTGCACACCGTACCAACGCTTTCCCATTCCATCGGTTCTTGCCGAAACCTCTCACCCACCTCCCCGACTGTTCGGTTACATTTTCGTCGCAAAGTAACAACGCGGTCGAGTTCGCGGCAGAGTACCCCACCAACACCGTGGTTGTAAGGGGGGAGGGCATGTTTTGTGAGTTGCGCGCGTGTACGTGTGCCCGTTTTTTTACTTCTTCTCTGGCTTAAGATATTTCTGCTTTCTGGCTGTGTTTGTATACTCGTGACAGCTTTTCCACCTCTCGCTTTTCACGGTGTGTGGACAAAACAGTACGGAATCGCATACAGTGTGTGTACGTGAAATCGTGTTTTTGCAGCAGCAGCAGCAACAGCAGCGACGGTTGCCTATGTGTGCATGGTTCTTTATGAATTCTCGATCGGCTTAGATGGGTCTTGAGCTCTGGCTTGAGTAACCATTAGACTTCGCAAAGAACAACCGTGAAAAACAAATGAACTGCTCAGCAGATTTCAACAGTTTCGTCACATTAAGCAAACGGCTATTGATTAGTTGTTAACACATTTAAACTTCCATCAAAAATTTGTACACCACAACATCGATCGTGCGTGGGCACATGAAACATTAAGGAGGAAATTAAATTCGACTGTTAAAAGTGAGCAAAGCATGGACGGAAAGGCGAAGCAGAACGTCAAATATTGAACAATAGACACAAAGCGACGAACCCAACGGGGATAAACATGGACCCAGCACAGAGAACCATCACGAATGAAAAAAGCAGTAATTGGTAATGCTTGATTGACTCTTCTCTCGGTGCGACTTATGTGCAGTGGTGTTTGTGTGTCTCTCTCTGTGTGTGTGTGCTCTGGGGGACTGTTTGATTATGTTTGGGAAGTAAAACGCAAACAACATACGTGCGCGTTGCTGCACCCTTTCTGGTGCGATATTAGCATCAATGTTGTTTGATTCTGCTGTTCGTTTTTTTTTTGTAGCTCGAGCTGATGATAGTTTGCGCTTTAGGAAGCTGTTCGAGAATCGAGCGGCGACTAGTAGTGGTGATCGCGTACGTGCACGTTTGCGTAAGATTAGACACCAACCCGATTCGAACGGGCGCTCGCACTACTTTAAGTCCCCAACCCTGGAGGTGCGAAAACTGCGGCGGTTTAAAACGTTTGAATATTTATACATTCGTCGCTGACTTCCCTTCGAGAAGCTAATGGAGAAGGGGGGTGATGTAGGAATCTGGTTGTAATGGATACCCGGTGCGCCGATACACACCATCCAGGAAACTCAGTGGCCTCTTTGTCACTGAGCTGCTGTGTTGTAGTATACCGGGGTTTTGAAGTGGTGGGAGAACAACGACTTCATCTCTCTGTTTTCTCCAGCCCAAGCTTCTTGGCTGCTGGTTTTCCTTAACCAAAAGGGGAACCCCCAACCCCCCCCCCCCCTCTAGTCCTTCCCCATGTTCTGTCCGTGTTTCGATTCGATCCGGTTTCGATCTAGTGACGGCTTGGCTGGGTGTGTTTGTACCTCTTGGCGGACCAGGCTAAGAGCAGAACCGCTAAGAGGGAACGTCCACTAAGTAAGCTTTAACCAGAGATAGTCAGAAGCAAAGAAAACAAACCCCCAACACACACACACACACCTCTCTCGAAATGTACACCGAAGCGTGCCTGTTGGTAGAGTAAAATTTCTTCAGCACGGTGTCACGTCTTCGAAACGGCATCGTATGCCAACCCGTAGGGGGAAAAACTGACCGAAAGGAACGTTATGATGGACAAGACACCCCTTTTTAATAAGTGACGGCAGCAGTGAGTTCACACCAGCCACCACCACCACCGCCCGTTTTCCACCGGCACCCATCTGAACCCCTATGCCATGGAATCTTCCATTTGTTTCCATTTGTACGGCTGCGCCGAGGTATTTATGTATGTGCGCCGTCTAAATGCGTTCGCGTCTGTGGTGGTGGTGTTGATGGTTTTTAGTTGGTGGCCAGTATGACGTGTGGCCAGCTCGCATGATTAACGGTATAGACACTCGGGGCCGTAAATGAGAACCAAAACCATCAAACCGCGCCTGTCTCGACTCTGTCCGTTGGCGAAGCTGTCCGTCGTGCGTTCGATCGAGGGTTCGAAATGAGCGAGACATGAATTGATTGAGACAGAACGGTGACAAACCGGGAAGGGTTTGGTGGGTCGTACCGGAAGGTGGGAGAGATGTCAGATCCATCCTGTGCTGTGTATGTGTGCTGTTCCATGCTTGACGAATCTCCGTGTCCGCTAGTGTTCGTTTCCCGATCATCGTCAGCATAAACTGTGCCGTGGTTCCACGAGGGAATATGCTGAGAAAGTATGCTCTGAAGCTAAAAGTCTGCCTGAAGAAGGCCTTCCTAGAGCTGTGTGTGTGTGTGTGTCTGTGTCCACAGTTCCTTGTTGCTTTCCGTACGTCCGTTTTATTGCCTTCATTGAGATCAGTTTTGGCTTGGAGACGAATCAAAACCTTTTTGTGCCGGTCTTGACCTTCAAGACCCCTTTTTGCGATGAGTTGGATGTTTCTCTCCCGGTACACGCCCCGAGACTGGCGAGCTGTTTCATTAATCAATCATTAGCAGTGGAATCGGTTGCTAGTTTTGTTCTCCGCTGTGCGTTCATCTAACAACATACACACGGAAAACCCAAAGATAAAATCAGCAAGCCATTGGACGCAACGCGGCGCTCATTCGTCGAAGCGGGGTATGGTTGTAGGTTGATGTTGACGAAAAAGTCATTTGGCAACAACTGACCGTGTCGTTGTTTGCTGGGTTGCGTTTTGGTTTTCGTTATGTAACCGATTATTTTGCCATTTCTAATGAGAGCCTGAGTTGCTCCCTGGATGATGTTGGCTGCTGCTTTTGGCGATGATGTTAGGTTGGTCAGGAGCAATAGGTGTTGGGGCTATTATCATACAAATATATGACTCAGCAACTGCTTTTTTATCTTCGTTCGATATTCGTAGTAAAATCTGAATATCTCTAGAAAAGTCGATTCTTCCTCACAAACTTTGGAGCTGACTTTGATCCTCCTTTTTTCCAAGTAAAAGCAAAAGTAATTCCCATTGCCGTACATCTTATGATTCCGGCTGATTTAAACTGCCGCTTTTTTCCGTCGTCTTTCACCACCGTGTAATGTCTATGTCGGCCTCGAGCTTTCTCCCACCCACTATCCTACCTACCGTACCGTGCCCAGGCACAACCCTTGGTTCGGTGCGTCTTTCGCGATGTGTGACATGAGTTTTAATGCGTTCCACGGTGCATACTGACTGACCGCATTGTACGCGGCATATGCCCGTATCCAACGCAACGAACCGACCGGCTTGGTCAGTATGTGCGTTGCAACCGAACACACATCCATGTGCCATTCAACTTTGGGCGCCCTAAACTACGCCACCCACCCTCAGGAAACAACCTGCCACGCTCGGGTCGGTGGGTACCAGATAGACGATTTTGTAATCGTCGTTGTACGGGAGGGTGTGTTAGTGTCCATTTGCTGCAGGGTGTCTAATGCCTGACCAGCCTTCGTGGGTCGCAAAATTTTCTGCCCCTGCAAAGAATGCCGATTGGTAATGGCAAACACTGGTCAATAAAAGAATAAAAATTTCCCTCCAAAGCACACATAGGTCTCGAACGTGCGGCACACCGGGCGGGCAAGGTTATTTATTCCTTCGTGGGCTCCCAGACGACCTATAGTCGTCGTTGCTGTATGGTTGGCATATGTTTATGTGAGCTCGTGGTTAAAGATTTATTTTTATTGCACCACCGGATGTGTGCATTTTTATTGTACTTTCCACATTACCATATGACAGTATCGAACGGCCTGGGGCCGGATGTGGGAACATTTTGGGGTTGTCTAAGAGGACAGACAGACACAGACAGGAGCCAGACAAAAGGAGCCGGCCTGGATGGTTTTCTCTAGGCAATATATTTTATGCAAACATCAATTGATTCCATTACAAAACGTCTACTTTTTCACCCCAGCAATTAAACTTATAATTACTACAACTTACCACCGTACTACAACTTTACCACCGATGCTTACAAACATTACGTGACTTCTCACGCATTCCGGAAACATGAGCTTTTCGCTTGTAAACAGCGCGCATCTCGCGTTTTGTTCCCAATCATAGAAAGAAAGCATTGAACGGTAATTATAAATGATTTGTGTGCCGTCCAGTGTTCGATGCACAAAGTGCACTTTAACTTCCATTCGGTTTTCAACAACCGTTAGCTTGGTTAGGCCCGGTCTTTGATGGCTTGATAAAGCCGTAAACCTTTTCAGGTACGCTCTGTCTTTTAATGTGTAACGCAATTTAAAGGAGAGAGAATGCATCGGGCAAGGGTGAGGAGGATCATTTCCCAACCCCCACGCGGTAAGCATTAACAGCAAATCAACTCCACCGGTTGGTGCGCGTATCAACGTGATCGCACGCCGCCTGTCCGTGTGATGATGATTAGTGATGGAATGCATCGTTTGCAAGGTGCGCAACTAATGCCCGAACGACTGTGCTCATCCCAGTACCAACGTGATCCATTGCACAAACAAAACAGGGAAGAAAAAACCCTCTGTGAGAGTTATTAACGCACACTGCTGCTGCCCACCATCCCTGGGCTCTGGGAGAGAGATGCAACGCCAGCTCGATTCGCCCGTTGGTCAGCACAAGCTTAAAATTGCAATCAAAACGATATTTTTATTTGCCCATTAGCTCCGCGCATCGGCATCCATTAAATAGCCACCAGGCGAGCGCGTTTGCCCCCGCCCTTTAGTGGGATGCAGGTGCCGATGTCGCGGCCCGTGCCATATCGTTCGTGACCACCCGTGGGATACACGTTCAAGATGGTAACATGACTAACACGACGGGAACGTCAAACGTCAGAAGGATGGTGTGCGCAATGAGTGAGGATTTGAAGCTGACTGACTGACGGATTGCATGATTTTTTGAAGCAAACAACGCACAAAGAGGATATTGGAATGGAATTGTGTACTCAAGTAACAGCATACGGTAGTGTGTGAAGTGCGCCAAAACAAGAAAAAAAGGAAGAAAATCTTTGGTGTAATGTGTTAAATCGAATTTGGTTAAAATGATTGAATATTTGCAACTACAGTGATGGATAAAACAATCAGACCACCACTGCTTTTGATAACTGCTTCTTCGTGGCTCAACGATTTTCATGGAATAATGGCGTACTAATGTTAGACATACCAAAATCTTTTGCCAGCTTATGTCGAACATTCCAGCAATGATTAGGCAGTTAAATTAGCCTAAGCCTGAAAAGGTAAACCTTTTCATAAATCAGGCCATGTTTTCGAGCATCTATTGAATTTTATTTTCAGAGATTTTGCTCAAAACAATCTAATGCTTTTGCCTGAAAGTTTGTAAAGAGCGGTGACATTTGCCTCTGGCCATCATTTATGAGATCGCTTAAATTTTTTAAAGGATCGAGTTTTTGTTAAGTGTAACGAAACAATAGTTTCCCCAAGATTTTCAATTGAATGTGCCTTATTTTCAACAACATTAAAAAAACTAAATTGATTCGTTGAACATTGGCGCTGTAATCTGCTTCATTACCGTGTTTAAAACTCTATATGCAGTTAAATTAGTTTTGTTTTTGTATGTATCCATAACGTTCTGAACAAATAAAAAATAATTATTTGACTTAATGTTAAAGCATACACTGTAAACTTTTTGCCGTACACTTTTCGATCATATTGGCGCAACAATCACAATCATAATCGAAACCTTGCCTACCAATTACATGCCAAAAGAGACTAACCAAACCTTCTAACACCGCCTGTAAACGATCGATCTGTAACGGTGTTAGTGAAGTATATATCCAGTCGCTCTCCTACACTCTGAACCTACTGCCTTTGTCGGTTGGGGATCGTATTATTAGAAAATTACACTCATTGCAGAAACACCACACCCTTCGTGTAGTAACAAACCAAAGCACCACAGCACGGCTAAGGGAAAAGTTGTAACTACAAAAAACAGTACACGCTACAACGCGAAGGGATCTCTCTTTGACGCATGAGCTGCGTGTGTAATATTTTTTGTGGTTTAAAATTTGTTCCCGCTGCATGCGTTTTTCTTTCGATTGTCGCATCGTATTTTCCGATATATGTAGCCGGTGGAGTACAGGCTAATTAGTAAACTACTCGTTCGGTTACGTAGCGCATCACGGTGTGTTTGAATTTTAAATTTCAAACCCACCATACCAGCTACATGTCTTTGAACTCTTTTACTGTTGTTCGGGTAGGGCGGAAAGGGTTTCGGTGAGAGATGTATATTTACTTACCACACCACAACTGTAACAAGTGGTAGCTGGGCACATAACACTGCACAAGAGTTCCTCCTAGTAATTTGCGATTTTGTTCGCAATTAAGCTTCCGGTGTTCGATTCGCCGCTTCCTTTCACTGTCGGCAGGTCTGGCAGGGGCTTGTACGCCATTTGCATTTGAGCGTTTGTGCATAATAACAGATTTCACAGCAGAAAGGGGAGAGGGATTTGTGTAAATTCCTGTAGCAAATAAAAGTGGCTTTATTGAGGATGGTTTTTCTATTTAAAAACCTGTTTTATTGAATGAACAGCGTTTTACAACTTTTAACAAATCACCCATTGTTTAAACAAGTTGACACTTTTTATAATGTTCAATATTATGTTTATAGGTTTAGTGGTCATTCCTGGCGCACCAACAAAAACGATTGCAATCTCCACTGTATGCAGTTTGCGAAAGAAAAAGGGATTTAGCAAGACAATTAAGCAAGAAAACTCCATCTGTAAAGGAAAATGAGGACGCCCGATCAATAGTCGATCAAACGGACGAGCTTCTAACGACCTGAGCTACATAAGCGCACTGCTTTTTAAAAGAAAAAGGGAAAATGGTTAAATTGTTTGTGCAAAGCGTTTGCCATTCTGCTGCCTACTGCTCCACGGCACACGGAAAAGCCTTTCCGGCGGGAAACAGACCGGTGACTTTAGGGGGGGGCTGCTCGATTTATGCTTTCGCTTTGCTACCACCGAGCACCGAGGAGTCACCGACAATGTTGCAAATCGATCGGTTGAGTAAATTTCACCCATTTCGTGGTGCACTGAACGCTATGAACGCGTCTGTAGAGGCGACGGATCGCGAAACATTGAGCTTGCGGAATTGTTAAAGATTGTCACCTAGATAGGAGCGGCTTGGTTCGATGTTTACGGGGGGGGGGTGGGGTAAAAAAAAAGCTGCCCCAAGCGCTTGTTGCTAGCTTGCAGCTAATGCACGGTCCGAGGGATAGTTAAGTTGAGTAGATTAAGCTTGATTCTTGGTGTAGAAGGAGAGCGCTAGAGACCTGCATTAGATGAACGTTGGAAGAGGCATGGCATAATGGTCCTCTCGGCAACTCATTACTCACCCAGCCTTTATTTACCTTTCCTGTGCTCGTGAAGGTTTCGCAGTGCAATCAATTAGCATAAATCTAACGAATGTTAGAATTTTCTCTTTTCACTCCACACTCCTGGTGTTGGTCGTGCGCTTTGGTAGACCGACCTGCAGAGTTTCGCTGTGTGGGTTTGTGTTAAAGACTTTAAACCCTCACCCTTTTTGCGTCAATCGGGCGCTCGTGTGACGACGACGGGCCCGCTTTGTGTTGATCTCCCGACCTAACCAACAGTTCTGGTGAGCCTCGATCGGTCGAGGGAGCTTGGAATGAGGTCTGTGCGGACGCCTTTCAGTCAACCGGGCTTTTGCTGGTTGGTGCTGTAGAAAGTTCATTCCGCCGCTAAGCCGGGTCGTGTTTCGCGATTATCCTTGAGCAAACACACACCGACTGTGTATGTGTGATCGTGCGGTTATTTACATTTTATCGGTGTTGGTGAGCCACTCGCCTCAATCGAGGAAGTGAGTGGCGTAGAAACAGCTGATTTTCTGTACCCCCGTGTACAAACTCTGGCATGAAAAAGGCATCATAACAGCAGAACTATCTGGTAGCGTTTGTTGCGAGACCCAACAGAGACTTCATAATTCGCACCACAGTGGAGAACACAAATAAAAAAAAGTAGCGACTCTCTGGTGACGATTTTTGGTTGCGGCGATTTTATGACTGTGTTCATACCTTCGTTTACGGACCATTAAGTTATTACCGGTGGGACCGACCTGCGTCGTCGTCGTTGTCGGTGGCGGGGTTTGTGTGTGCGATTCGGGTGCGATTTCAAGGTCAACTATGCCAGCCAAACTGTGGAAAGCTGGACTGGACATCGCGCTTAACGAAGTCCGTACGAGCCTTCGCTTTTTTTTCCCGGCCCTGGTTGCTAGTTCCAGCGCACGTACGTAGTCGGTTGATAAGCGTTCTCGACCATCGCGCCAAGCGCCACCGAGGAGCATTCGCTGGGGTTGAATAATATCTTACCGACTAATGAATGTCTTGTGTCACATTGTGAAATAATACTGTCGGTTCTACCTTGATACTATGGTTGGTTGGAGGAAACAACCAAGAATTGTTGGGGTTTTATAGTGATTACCTCGACTTTATTGTTGTAAACTTCTCTATATCCTTTTTGATGTACAATATTCTGAGATATTTCCAATATCTTGAACACATTAATAGCACTCTAGTTAAGATACGATGTCCCACCTCACCAGAGCTCTCTATAGACGCGTGCGACACACACGTATGAACGTTTGACTTAATGTGCACCTAACACTCCCAGGTTGCATTCGATTATCATTCCGGTAGCAATTGAGTAGACAGAGTGGAGGGGGGACTACACAGACAGCTAAAAAAAATGTCACAGAAAAACGAGAACCACTTCTCTGTGGCACCACCGTCACAGCTCTACCGTCAACAAAGCTTCTTGCCTCCGCTCTCTACACTGAGACATGTTTTCATGAGTCAACCGACGGGCTTGTACTACACCGATATATGCCGGTAGACTTCGCTGCCAGCAACAAACTAATCCTAACCACCGCACCGCATCTCCAGTCTCAGTCTTCTCGCCTTATTTTTTGCACTCCACTATCAAACCACCGCGATCTTATGCAAATCAGTGTAATCTTGATTTTCCCTTACCCATCAACACCTGCCCCTCTGGCCCCGCGTGCCCTCCGACCAGCTCCAGAACCATTTGTTGGCGGCTGTTATGCTAATGATTATTGTTAGCGATGTGCGAGATCCAGCGCCATTCGTCAAATATGTGTGCGCGACATCGCGCCGATTTCCCTTTTGGTGGGCGCACGTCCCTTGCTTGTGTGTTGCTCGTTCCTCCGGGGTTTGTTTGGATAGAAATTATAAGTTTAGCGATTTCTGGTAGAGAGATATCAGACTTTTATAATGTCTTAGTAAAACACACCCAATGCGAATGAAACGCGCCTCACACCGACGTCGATACTGTTTGACGTGAAGTCAAAATTGAACCTCACAGCGGGATCTCTTGATCGAAAATTTGCAATGTTCCCTGAAATGAGATCCATTACTGAGATCCATACCATGGTGGTGTTTGTGTGTAAGCCAGTGTATGGTTTCCACACACACACACATGCAGCTGGTTTCATGCTGCCGTAATATATGGGACGAAGAGTTTGCCAACCGCTGTTGGGTTGCCCTCCTATGTATATCGGCAAGGTCTCCACTCGCCAAAGTCATCAGCACACATTGGTTGGTGGCGTTTTGCTTCTGGGGTTCTTCCACATTTTTTGTCTCACAGACGCCCTCTCATGCCTGGTCCCTCCCGTGGTCGCTGACTGGTTGAAGTTGCAGTGCATTGGTTTTTGGATGGCGTTGGGTGCCTCTTGATGTCTGGTAGTGGTAGTTCACACCGGAGGGTGGAAGTATGAAACTGTTTCAAGGTCACTGTGCTGTTGGAATCGATTGTACGCTGAGGCACTGATTTTAGTTACTCGAACTTGTCGTGTCGTCTATCGTCCAACCCTTACCCCCACGGTGGTGATGGTCTGCTCGTACCTTCCACCGTTTCCTGCGTTATATTTTCGATTTCACCAATCGTTGCTGGTGAGGGTGTGTGATGTTGCGCAAGGCGAGCATAGTTCATGATCGAGGTTTTTCTGTGTTTTTTAGATGTGCAAAATAAATCTTTATCGTATTGGGGTCTACGATAACTTCAGTCAGTTTCTGACTTTGCCAGTAGTTTGACGTTTTGCGACTGTGTGGAGTATGTATGGATATACTGAAAAGAACAATTCGGTCCTTCCGAAAGTATGAGGTTTTCGAGTTTAAGTTTATGGGTTTTCTTTGGCTCTATAGCCTCAAGAGGTCTTGTCCATTACTGCTCGATTTTTTTTCTTTTATCCTACTGAAGTCATCGTAGATCATATTATTTCCTTTTTACGTACTGATGCAATAGTCGAAGAATTAAAAATTGGAATAGACTAGAAAAGTAATTAAACAATCATGTCTAAAACAATTCCAAGATGTTGCCGAAATCCTAAGCTTTTCTTCTGTTTACTCTTGATCGTGTAAACATACACAAGCCATTCAAGAGTCAACGGCGTCCGCCTTTTGCAGTTATGCTTCATTTTTTGAAACCACATCTATATGCTGCTTGGGGTAACGCATCTTGCGACACTGTGAGGTTTTTTTTTTGCTACCGAGAGACGCCTGTCGGTTGTTGCATCGCTTGCAATCTTTTTTTTTCTGCCCATCCATCTGCACTCCCACCTCCCCATTTTAAAGCAATGCACCATGACAGACCATTGGAGGGGTATGACCTGGTGTGGTGTGTGCCGTGAATCGGCGTGAAAATCTTTTTTCGGACCTCCATGATCACCGCTAGCGCCCGTTTGGTAGATGACCTGCCGAAGGTTTTTCCAGCCATCTTAAATTGGCTAACCTCGGGCGTTTGAATGCACACGCGTGCGGCAAGCGGCTAATCGTTTCGCGCCGATTCGACCTGCCTGCCGGTGTGCGCTGTGGGCAATGCACGAACGTGATCGATTTTTGGGCTAACGGTGTTGGTGTTTGTGAAGTATAATTTGAAGTTTCGAAGACTTTTCTCGCATCGCTAGGCAAAGAAGTTGCTGTCTTGGTGTTGTTTCATATTTACAAAATTATTGACATCCAGCGTACACGAACACGAACCGTGAAGTGGTCGCAATCCGTCGCACGATCGATCGATGGGCAGACGAGTGAGTGGCGCTCAGTTGGGCTCAACTATTTCGACCGCTCGGTAATGTTTACTTTTCACGCTTAAGTGCAATAGTGAAGGGTGAGCTTGTCGTCTGTGTCTTTTGCTGGTAAGCCATGGCCAGCTGTAACGGCTGCCCGGGCGAAACCGACGCTCGATCGATATTGCATATCGGCTCTGTATGTTGGCAGGAAGAAGCAACCGCGGTGTGTAGCATTGCAATGCCAAATCGGACCCCATATGGCAGGGGGTTAATAATGGTGTAGCGGAATGTAGTGTGCGCGGCGAAGAGTTGTTGAGTCGGTAGAACTCATCGCCGGAATACTAAGTACACGACGAATCACGCGGGTTTCACTTGATCACGCGGGCCACACGTTTTGCTTCGCTGTTGCGGGGTTGGCATTTTGGGAAGGCAATGCACGCCACCAATTATATCGCACCGATAGGCAAATAATGGTATCGCATCGGCTGTGCAGCGATCCGTGTGCACAAATCATCCGCGGGGACGATGATGATAGTGTCGTCCTAGTTGTGCGGTGACTTAAATTTGTTCGTGGTTTGTAATGGTGAGCGGGTTGGCATTATTTCATAAATTACCGGCAGTTACTTAATTTCCAGCTCTGCTTACCTGCTTGTTGGATCCTATTCTATAGACTTAAATTTTAACAGCCAACATAGGATTTTTGGGGAGTTAAGAATTGATATAAGGATTGATGGACTCAAGTTCCTATGAATTCTCAATATCAGGAAGAAATTCTTTTAATGTCCTCAATTCGAAAATATATCTTCTCATGCTAAACCAAGCTAAATTCGATACAACTTGATGCAAATATCCTTCACCCTATCCTCCCCAGTAAACTACACATAAAACGTAGAAAATCCCGTTTTGGTAATAACACGATAATCGCGAGCCGTTGCTGCTGAATTTCAACGAACATGGCTGCGTTGGAGGATCACACAATACCCAAGGCACACCCACCTGCCTGGGCGCCATCAGATGGTGTCACGTAATTAGTAATGTTAGATAATTTTTGGCAATTGAGCACACACAGTCCCCAGTGCCGAGGATTCGTTGACGGGGGACGGGATTAGCTAGTTGTGCGTCCATAAAATCGCGGATGAATGAATTTTAACCGATGCCTGACGGGGCCTATAGCTTCATTCGATCGACGATGTTGCATACCAATTTCTTTCCTCGAACACTCGAATCTATATTTAGATTCAGCACGGTGGGACACACGGTCGGGTACTTAAATGCACATAAAAGTAGGTTGCTAGTTGTAGGATGTAATTCAACTGTATACGAGCTGAAGGAGCCGGCTGACTTGATGGTGCTGCAAAACTAGGTCTACAGCGCGACGAAACACGTACACACACACTATGCGATCATCTGTTACAGTGCGATAAAGCGAGCGTTAAACGACATCGAAATCTAACCAGGTTTTTTCTATTCCCGCCCCGAAAAAAAAACGTGCCCCCAACAGAACCCACATTAACATCGTCAAGATCTTCGAAATTGAGCAGAAACAAACAAAAGTGTAGTGATAAATTTGCAACAACGGCAAGTGACGAACCCCTTAGCTTCGCCTATCCTAATCTGTGCCGGCCATACAAAGTACAATCCTGAAGCAGTAAGGCTTTCAGCGGCATTCGCGTGATACGAATCCTGTAACCATCTTGCCATTAGCCCGTAGTTCCTGCAAGGAATTGCCCCGTTGTTCCTAGTGTGTTAGTGTGTGCGTGTGTGTATTTGTTAGTGCATATTTTATCGGTGTCGGTGTGTAGTGGGCAAAAAAAAAGAAGGAAAATCCAAATCGGTCATCATTATCTCAGTGCAACATAATTCCATTTGAACGATTGGTATCGATCGTGACCGTTTCAAATGTGACTGATACGTTGAGCGCTGCGTGCCAATCGAAGTGGATGAAAGAGTGTAATTTGGCGTGGAATTACGCGATACCGTCCAGAGAGTGAATAGAATAAGTGTGCCTCAAGTACAGCGCGCGCGTGTGTGTCTGTTGTCGGGCGCAGGCCCGTTCCAAGATAACTATTTCGTTGAAGGAAAATCCTAGAATCCCCAACACACGCTCAAACACACACACACATCATGTCAGCGGTGCCGGTCGTTTGGTGTTCGGATCCGAACTCGTCGGAAAAGAAGCAACCGTTCGCGCTGCAGGGCATCCAGCTGCAGGGCAACATCACCGAGAAGCATGTGCTCGCGATGAAGGAGCTGATCAATGCCGCGTCGGAAGGTCGTCTGCTGCTGCCTACCGACGGTGCCATTGTCCTGCTCGACTGTGGTCTCAGCATTGGTAGCATGGTGATCGAGGGTAAGGCGGGTAAGGAGGTGGCTGCAGCAGCCGCCGTCGCCTCGGCCGCCACCACAGCCTCCAGCACATCCACCGACACTGACACTGCGGTCGGTAATCATAAATCAATTCTGCCCTACCGTCCTGCCGCGGCCAATAATTGTGAACCGTCGCCGGTCGACGGGGGAGACTGTAATAATCATAATAGTAGCAGTAGCGATGAGTCTGATAGAATAGCCACTAGTGATAGGCAGCGGCGGCTCGAAGCTGCCGAGAAGCTGCGCGTCATGCTGGAACGGCAGCTTGACGGGGGGGACATTGATCCGGATCAGCCAAATGCAACGGTATCTCATCGGGAGTGTGATGACGATCGAGGGAGAGCGGCGAGCGACGGTGGAAACGGTGAAAATCTAGACGATCGTTTGGGTGCTGTTGAGCGAGAGATTGATTTTCCAATCGAAGAAGAAGCTGCTGCAAAGCAACCACATTCAAGCGAGCTTCATGTGGACGACGGTGAAGACGAGGAGGAAGAGGAGGAAGAGGGGTGTGGAGAATCCGGCGCGGTGGAGCGAGTGGGTTCTTCCTTGGGAGGGGCAGGGCCCGAACTCCTATACGAATTTCTGTGCTGTGCCAAATGCATGAACGATCCGTCGTCCAGCTGCTCCAATATGCCAAGTCATCGAACACGCAGTCTAACAGCGCTCAACAACAGCTCCAAGCTGCTGTCGCGCGTACTAAACGGTCGTGCAAAGGCGCGGCTTTACTGCGATCCCGTGTATAGCATTTCGAATCTGTACTTCAAACGCTTCATCAATTACAAAATCACCAAAAGCCGACGACCGGTGATACGCAAAACTTCCAGCCGTAGTGATCGATCCTCCGGCGCTGGAGGAGGAGACTCCCCCGGGGGGATCATCAGTGCCGCGCCAGATGGTGGTGGTGGAGGAGGCAGCAAAAAGAAGCATTACGCCGAAGGGTCTCCAGTGTACGCGACCGTAAATAAGAAGCTGAAGTTAAAGTCACGTCTGGATGCACTGCGACGCAGCGGACACATGAAGGATGGTAGTCTCGGTGCGAGAAGAATGCGCGGTGAGCGTGGCAATCACAGTGATACTTCACGACTACCGGCAAAAACGTTAGAAAAGCAGGAAGTAGCGCCGGATGCTGCCAATCCGATGTTGCCGGAAATTTTCATCACAGGTACATCCGGATCACCGGCCAAGCCGCTGGGCAGCTCCAGTAGAAAGACTAGCTTCGACTCCACCTGCACAGTCAGCTCGATGGATTCGGGCTTCATCGATCAGCAGCAACGACAGCAGCTAAAGCAACAGCTACAGCAACTGCAACAGCTGAAAGGGTGCCCCGGTGGCCCGGAGGAACAGCCGCCGGGCGTTGGTGCCAGTGAGCAGGAGGAAGACGACGGTAGCGATCGGTTGAATGATCTGTCGCGGGTACAGATCAAAGAGTGTCTAGTGACACAGTCGCGCAATCGGCGCAAGTCATACGAAGAGTTTAAGTCCCTCTTCCGGCAGGAAGCAGCGCCGGGTGCTGATGTTGCTACTGCTGCAGTTGCTGTTGTTGGACACGCTGGACGCGCCAACAACACGGCCGGTTTGCCATTGCCGAGTGTGGATGAGAAGGAAAGCGTTAAGGCAAGACGCAAGTCATACGAGGAGTTTAAGGCGTTAGTCAAAATTTGTGATACTAGCTTTAGCAGTTTGAAAACGACGGCCGAGGAAGAGCCGGAAAAGGAGCAGAGGGAGGGAGATGCACCTGATCAGGATACGAGCAGGGCACGCAAATCGGCAACACTGCCTGCATCGCCAACCACCAACAGTGTTGGGAACTTGTTCAAGATGAAGCGCAAAAATTCGCGGCGTCTCAGTCTGAAGAAGCCCGCTTCGGTTGGGGGAGGTGGTAATGGAGCGGATATCCAGCGGTCCGAGTCGGGTCGGGAGGTAGTGAAAGGTAGCACCATTTATGACATTCTTCGCAGCGATCGGAAGTCCTCGGCGTCGAGTCCACTGATCAAGGATCTCGGCCAGTTGGCACTCAGCCGCACGGCAGATGAAATCTACCGGAAAAACTATAAAATCTACGACAAGCTGATCTCGTACGGCAGTAAAGCGTACAAGCGATACGATAAGTACATGACGTATGGCACTATATACGAGATCCTGCACCGTAAGTCGGACGCAGCCGAGGACGTTTTTCTGCGAAAGCGTGCTCTTTCGGAGAAGTACGCCAAGCGAAAGGTCGGCACAGGCTCCCACTATGGTTCGGTTAAGTTGGGCACGATCTACGACATTTTGCAGGGCAAACATCAGCAACTGCAACAGATCGATGCTAGCGCACGGAAGAAGTCAGCACCGGGGCCGGACGAAACGCCGCCCCCAACGCTTTCCACGATCTACGACATCATTCACTCGAAGAAAGCTGCCGATCCTTCCTCACCAAAGGACAAAACGGGCAAGAATCGATTTTTGGTAAAGAAAATCACCGAAGAGGAGCTGCATCTGAGCAACGAAAACAATCGCAACGAGCTAAACTTGACATCCGGGACGGGTACTTCGAAAGCAGCTGTGCTTGATGGAAGCAGCTCACCGAAAACGTCCGACGCCACTGCCGACGGCGTTCCACCATCGCCCGACTACACGATCCCAAAGTCGATGGGACAGGCTAGGAAGCCGGCGCGTACACGTCGCTTCTCGAACATTCTCTCGTACAGCTCGCATTCAACTTCACCCAAGACGTCGACCGCTGCGGCCTCTCTGGCCCCGGCACCAACAATCGAAGAACCTCGCCTGGATAGTCCACGGCTAAAGCAGATAGCGGCCAGTGATGAGGATCTGTACAAAAGTGCTACGGCAAAACTGCGAGCCGCCCAACAGCAGGTTCAGCGTCACCAGCTGTCGGTGGACGAGCTGTACGCACGTATCGGCAAGCTAAGGAAATCGGCAACCGTTGCTTCGGCCCTTTGTACCAAAATCGATGAAGTTGTCGGTGATGAGGGGGGTGGTTCCGAACCGCAGGCTACCGATCCCATCAAAGTGTTGGAACCTCTGCAACCTACCAGACAGCGGGCACACCACCTGAACGTGCCCGGTCGGCGAGATTTTGGCCCGGCGGATGAAATCCAACCCGGGGCGATCTTCAAATCAAACTCGCTTGATATGCTGGCGCCCAAGAAACTGTCGAGGACGGCACGCTGGAGTAAGCACATGCATGATGCGGCCAACGGGTTGAGCGGACCGATCCGCAAACTGTCGCCATTGATAATGCCGATGAAGCGAGGTGGTGGGTCAGGAGAGCAGAAGAAGAGCACCCGGCGGCTGTCCGAGTTCACGCGGGGTGAATTTCTCAACGAGAAACCGTAAGTATAGCTGAAACTGGAGCATATATTTTCTCCTAGAATATCTAATCGTTTCTGGATAATTTTAAGGATATCAATGGAGGCGCATGGTGTTTCTTAAACAGAAATTTGATTTATAAAAAAATTAAATATTTCACTATTATAAAACTGCTATTGGATGGACTTCAGTAAAGATAAATACGGATGCTATATGAAGCACACAATTCTCTTGAGGTAGCCCCAGAACAAAGTATTCTTTAAATCTTGTTCTTGCTTCTTAGCATCATCAGCATTCAAATACCCCTTCCACTACGAATACCTGTGTGCATCGCAGTGTAAACGAATCTGAATGCCAATTTATTCTGCTTTTAGGCTATTTTAAGCACTCTAGAACGATCAAACGAGTAATCCTTCGCAAACGGGCGAAGTAAATGACCTTTCCGTTCGCTGTAAAACTTGCAAAACCACAAATTGTACCGGGGAACATTAGCCAGTGCATTCATCTTAAACGCTCAAAATCACTGCAGGGGTTGCAATCCTTCTCACGCCGCCTATTGTTATTTGGCTGCCATACCCCGCCACATGTGCAGCACATCTTCGGACGAAATAAATATGAATAATGCACACAAATTCGCCAGAGAGAAAAAAGAGAGAAAGAGAGGCGTTTCTTTCCAAGCTTCCCGCGCGCTACAGCGAGCAATCGTAAATATACGCTCGAAAACGAAATGAAAAGTTATTACACCGCCGCTGCAGCTCGATTGAAAATTTAAAAATAATCCCGTAGGCAATGGCCATCTTCTTTTTGCTGGCCCTTTTTTCCCCTTCCTTCTGTGTTCATTAGTGTAGCGTAAAAAAAGGCAAACTTTGGGGCCCTTGAACGTGTGCAAAATGCACTCCTCCTGGGGCGAACCGTAATTTTGGGACAAGGATATTGATATTTTTAAAACTCACCAACTTCTGACTCCCAAACCGCTGGCAGGTTTCGATCGATTTTTTTTGTTGGCTCTTTCCCCATGACGTCGCGCGGTTCGATCGTTGTGCCTCAAGCGTCATGAACAAGAAAAGAAAACGAAAACCACAAGAACCATAATAAGTGGGACATAGTGCGAAAAATATGCGAAAAGTCGAAAAGCATACGATCGTGCGTTGCCACGAAGCGAGGGCAGAACGCTTCATGTGCGGACCGTTTTGTGTTGCGCGCTGCGAGTTGTTAAATATTAATTTTCTGAGAAGGGATAAAACATGATCTTGGCCCTGGCGGTGGTTGCTGTCTCGTCTGGCCCCTTTCATGGGCAGAAACGTACCCGGTTTGGCCTTGCCTTCGATCGGGCGGCCGAAAAGAGGCTCGCGTCAGTACAGTACGAAAGCGCTTTTTTTTGTTGCTTTTCTTGAACGTTCTTTCCTCTTCCCATTCGGCAGGGCAACACAGTCTGGCAAGTCCTGCTTAGTTTTCGTTTTTGTTTTTCGCTTGATCTTTCGATTCCTTCTCATCTTACGCGGAATAACCCGAAAAAGTCTTCGGGATGGGTGACTGCTGCAAGCAGATATTTATATCGTAAGCTTCCTCCGGGGTGCAGCTTTTCGGTGTAGAAAACAGGTTTTTCCTTCCGAAACACCCCAAACGCTTGAGGGGTTTCCCGCAACAACGCCAAGGTAAAGACAACCTTCCCGTGCACATTTAGCGTTTCTTTACCGATCCGAGGGAGTTGTGTTGTTTTTCTTGGCGCGAGTGCACTCAACTGCACCCAGCTGCAAAGTGTATCTCAGCACAATCACCTGGAAAGTCGTCGTCGTTGCTGTTGTCCTCCGTTCGATTGTTCGATTATTTAACTGCAGCAGGAAGCAGGGCCAACGGCGTCGGTGGTGCCGAATTGTGCGAATCTCAACACAAAGCGCAAAAGCAATCGTGACCTTTCTGGGGCTGCTTTAATGTTCCATGATGGTGCACCTTGCACAGAGCCCGGGAATATCCGGGCGGAAATGGAAATTCTCCTGGCTGATCATCAATTCGTCAAGGACTTCGTAACGATTCGCTACACAGCGCAGGACCGGTCAGGCAGGGTGCGTTTTGCTTAATTTGAGTATGTTTTCTTTATTTTGGCTAATGATAAACGATCAATTTTGTTAAGCTCCACACAACAAAATATGACAATCAAGCATGGATTGTTGGTTTGTTGTGGTAATTTTGGGAAACATTTAAAGGGAAAGCATTTTTCACTCACCAGGGAAGGATTTTTCTTCTTTGCTCTCGAGAGCACCTCCTTCCCTGATGAACGAATCATGTAGGTTGATTGTAACAAATGTGACCGACTGAAAGGTGGTTTGTGGACTCCTCCTGTAAGCAATTACTCATCAACCGCTGGATGCGATGAGAAGGTTTCCATTGATAGTAAAAGCTGCTGGGGTTTGGTTTTAAATGAGATAAAGCTTTCATAACCGTGTGGACGTGCCACAAACTTGCGCACAGCTTGTCACCGATTAATCACTTTCCATTGCAAGATGGTCGCTTTCACTGCGCTCCGTGTCAACATCTCCGGGTGTGTATAATGAGTGCGTTAATGTAGGTTAAACGCCAAATGGCTCTCATTCTTTAGGTCTATGAGCTTGCAGTGCATCTTCCCCATCCTTATGCGCGCTAAGAAAAGGCAATAGAAACGTGTGAAGCTGGTTGCACCTCGGAAGAGATCGTACCACGCTATTCTCAGCTGTTGGAAAATAATTATCGACTTTCATTAAACAACATTACACTTTCGCTGTTGTATACTGAGGTGAAGATAAACTAGTAATGCTGTACTCGGGATGAACTATTGTAGACGAACTGGACGATCTGCAGGTAGAACTTGACTCTGTGGCACTTTCTCTTGGCATCTCTCTTTCGTTTTTGGCTCTATAACCTTAGGAGATGGACTTTGGTCCATTCTACTGAGGATTGTCCCTGAGGAATTCTACCAATGGATTGTACCAGAGGATTGTCCATTTAAACTTGAGCACAGTTCAGAAGACTTTCCAACATCACTAATTCATCTATTAAGCTTTGTAATGCACTTGATCGGTTGGCGATGTTTCTCTCTAAAGTAGAATTTGTTTCAGTGAATCCTATCCAAACACATCTCCTCCAAACAAGTAATGCACCCAAAATTAGGCCATCCAATATTGAACGACCACATTAGCGATGCATTTTCCCTTACCTTCCTAGTCCTTTATCCCAAAAAAGGCCCGGAAACTTGAAGCCATCCTTAATAGCGTGTTACGTTTTCTTCTTCGGCATATTATGCTAATGCGTGGTGACAGTTGCCGCTATGGTATGCCGAAACCAATAAACTGGAAATACTGTCCATCCACAACACAATTCCGCGCCTCGCCCCGAAATGCTTCGGATCAAGTTTGAATGGAAATTTTATTCTAATGAGTGCCTTCATAGGTGCATCAACGGCCAAGCTTGGGTTGGGGTTGGGGATATTTTCCTCCTTGCAGCAAACTGTTGTTATAAAACTTTGTCCATTGATTATAGAAGCATTCCTGCGAGCGTTCCTCAATAAATGCTGCATTTATGTCTAGCGTCAGAAGCGTGCATTACAAAGAAGGGGTTTTGCCCGTGATTAAGCGATAGCCATTATTCTTTAATAGACCTTCTGGTCTGGGCGACCGTAGTCGAAGAATAAAATTATCGAATGGAAACAATCTCCCGCCGAGAGTGCATCAATCCCTGCTAACGGCAGAATTTATTTTCCCTTTTGGTGTTTTTTCGCTACGCCTATGATTATGTTGCCGGGGGGGCGGTATGTTTGGTTCATCGCAAACCGAACGACCGGATCGACGCGTATCGATGACCGAGACTTGAACTGGCCCCCCCTGCACTGGAACGGCCCGCCAGTCGACGGCACCAGGCCAAGGAGATGGTATTATTATGCAATGGCAAAACAGATTCAGTCCGGTTGTTGCTGCTGCTGCTGCCGTTGTTGTGTGGCTTCATCCGCGAGCAAACTCTTTCCGGATGCAACAGCATACCCCTGAAGGCAAAGTGCCCGGTGCCGGGGTGCGGGAACGAGGCAGCAGCAGATGGGAAGCAGAAAAAAAGGGTTATGCCATCGATCGACTCGCGAGACGCGGATATGCAATCGGGCGCGGAGAGGAAGACAAAGCGCGCGACACCAGAGTGTTTTCTTGCCAGTGAAGGAATACGGCCAATAAACATACTTTAGCCTGCATCAAACCAGTTGCGCAGCAAGCCAGGCTCTTGCCCTCGGTCCTGCCCGTTCGGTCCCGTGATCCTCGAGTCTCCCTGCCCTGTGTTGTGTCCATCCCGCAGCACGCACAATGGTTCGCGAGTGCAGTAACACCATCGCCGAGGTTCGTCGCTTGTTGCAGCGGGCAATGTTTTTGTTGCGGTGCATGCTATTTTCTGCCTACACCCCATCTTCGGACATAGTGCCGTTGTGTTCTGTGTTGTTAATGGTGATGGTCAGCCTATTCCTCATCCCGATCCCGGTGAAGAACATCAGCGCTGCTTCTTCGCTAGTTTTTGCTTCGTTCTTCGTCCATCTACTACCGAGGCAGAATGATGCAATGCTGCACCGGCCAGATGCACCGGAATCGCGCCCCCATTTTGTAACGCTGATCGGGAGGGCACATCAGATCACATTAAGCGAATCATAATTTATAACGCGTACACAACGGCGTACCGGACTACCTTCGGTCGAGCAAGCATTAGGCACGTTGTTGTTGTGGGGCCGGTTGGTTGGTTGAGATGTCCTGATGGACAAAGCGAGCGAAAACGAATCTTGGCCCTTCGTGGCGAACGCACACAACAGAAAGTGTTCTTTATTGGGTACAAGATGGTGAGGCGCGATACACAGCTAGGTGAGGCGTGTTTGAGATGGTGTTCCGTAAGGTATAATTCGCTTCCATCCGAGGGCAAATGAACCTCCGCGCAGTGTTCCACCGTGTTTCCAGGAATAGAACGGTTTATTTTTTGCTTCTTTGTGCTAACCATCACATAGGTGAAAAGGGATACGTTAATATCCTTATGTTAATTGCCGTACACGTGCAGAATGTTTGCACGCAACAAGTACACCATAGTCATGGGATAACGATCGGAAAGCCAATACTTTGTAGCTACTTTATTACGACATCTAGTGCCACAACAGCGAGCAGTGGTGATTTTGTTCTCATTCGTTACTTTCTATTTCCAACAGGCTTGGAATGTTGCTCACATAAAATTTAATGGTAGAACCTTTCTGCATCTTCTTTTCGATTTTAAATTTACACGACAAAAGTGGTCTTCGCGCCATTTAATTAGAAAATGTTTAAAAATAACTTGATAGATGTTCGATTGTATTGATAGTAAATCTAAATAAACAAAATATTAACGCCGTTTTTCCTATTTTTCTTCTCTTTCATAGGTAAGTTCAAAAATCTTTCCATCTCTTGAGTACATTCCTTCAATGTAAGCTCCGATTGGGTAAGCTTAACCAAACGCAACTGTATATATACAAAAAAACAATCCCCAACAGCGATGATTCGTTCTGCTTGGTATCGCGACCCACCATTACCATCTGTAAACATCAGCCTATGTCTGTCAGGTTGTCCACCGGTCAACATGGCAATGTAGGACAACTGCACCAACTTTCCATAATGACCATCGCGAGCTGAGGCATCTGCCGGCTCTGAGACTACACGATCTTAGATCCCTCTACCATTAGGTGGATTCTCCAAACTCTAGCTAACGGGTTGGGAGCGGTCTGGCAATAATAACCACACCCGACACCCGACCTGATACGGATCGAGAGCTAAACGAATCGGAAACAGAACGCCGCTCTGCTGCAAAAGAAGCAACATAACTGCCCGTTCGATCACACACGCGAGAGTTTCCGCCGTCACAGCGCGTCACCACGCAACGGTGCATTTCTCCGGCGGGTGCGTGCCAGGTGATGTGATTTGCAGAATTTGCTTTCCATTCGGCGGCGGCTAAAAATAGTTAGCTGTCGTAGAGAGCAAAAAAGATGGACCTTGGTGTGGTCGTACAGACGAGGCGTACAAGGCAAGGCGGCGGTCCATGTTTCAGGGCCACGCGGATGCTCCTGGGATGGTAATTAGAAATGGCATGCGCATGATCTGGCGCGCACCACCACCAACCAGGATGTTAGGATGAGGAAGCATTTCTATTTTGCTGGCTAGAAGGCGGATTCATCGCAGAGTGATCGGAGCGAGAGAAAAAATGAGAGGGAAAATAAGTAAGCAAAAAGAGCTGTGAAGCAAAGATCGATGCAGGCAGGCTTGTTTATGACGCCGAAGTATACTGCCATCTCTCGGTTAAGAAGGGGGGGATCCGGGATCCCGGGGCGGGAGAGATGTTGGGGAACAAAAATTATTGTGGAGGAGCATCCGTCACTCCTCATCCCGTTGGCCTTCTTCTTCATCTTCTGCTTGTCTGAGGAGGGCCGACCGATCGACGTGGCTAATCTTTCATTTAATGGCCATAATTCTCCCGGCATTGAAGAGGCTCATTGCGACGGCCAACACCATCATCCCGTGGCCTGGACAAAGAAGGCGTGAAGACGTCCTATCCCTTGCTTGGCTTGAGATGGAAGGTAAAATTTAACGCAGAGAAAGAGAAGGCGCGCGTCTGTCACTTTGAACTCCCGTTGGCGCGCGCCGTGCTGCGGCCTGATGGTGAAGATAAAACAGTTTAATTATCTGCAACTATAAACATGCAGCTATCCACAACCCACGTCCCCTTACCGGACTCCGTTCCTTCCCCTCGGTGCATATGTCACTTCTATGCACCTCATTTCCTGCTGCACGCTTATCAGCCGACGATTTGCTGCATTTTAATTAGAAAAATGCATCGCTAAAAATAGCTCCCTCCGGGCGTGTAGAGTGTCCGGTGTAAGGGACATATCTCGGCGCTCGTTGCCTTTCTCCACTTTTCCTTGCTGAACGAACTAAACGGACCGGGTTCGGACTTTGAAGGATCATGGTGGTCGCCGAGATCGATTTGTTGTGGATCGGCAAACCTATCGGTGGTGGCGCCCGTGTCCGTACGGGGAACCGCCGGGAAAGATATTATTAGTTATCTATTGCATATTTATCGACCTGACTGCGGTTGTGGTCTTGGGTATGCGCATACTACTCACAAGCTTATTTTTATGCGACTATGTGGTCCGGTTTGGCGGAGTACAGCCTCCGTTCGATGCTTCGCCACCAACACCTCCGATTGTTGATGAGGCCCCTAGCCGATGATGATTGACGAGATGGGAGGGAATCGGTTTTCTGCTCTTGCTCTTCTTTCTCCAACAATTTTCACCAGATATGTTGGGAGGCGTTTGCGAAGCGTTTAAAATATGTGCAAATGGGGCGGGATGGGTGCAGTGAGGAGCTAGGGTGCATTTTCTGGTGCAAAAAATAGTGTGGAAATGTGTGGACGGAAATTGATGTTCGTGTGTGCGTGCGTGTGTGGCGAGGAATTGCGGATGTAAAGCGAATGACCTTTGCCAAGCTGAGGCAACCCGGTATTAGTTGCTTGAAGCGCAATGTGGTGAATATTTGTAGAAGTATTTTGGAATGCATTATTTGAATTCGTAAGAGGTTTATTTGCTAGGAAAACAATTTAAAACAGTTGCTGGGAAATATTTATTGGCGAAAATTTCCTTTTTTTTAATTCAATAGCACTAAATTTTTCTTGCTGTTGCTATTTTCGGGCATATTTGCGCTTATGTTAAGTGGAAACTGGTTCGTCACGTCAAACTCGCCCATATCTCAATAACTTTCATTTTTATGCATTCTTCCATCAACGATAGCAGTGGCTCGCTAACAGGTTGCAACGTTTGATTGGCGATACGGTTAGCGAGATGGTACCATAAATCTGTTCGGTTGATTGAAAAGGATAATCAATCGTCCCCGGCGTTGCTGTTTTTAGCAAATCGACCACCGTTAGTGCGACAGGTGAAACCCCAGAAGCAGCTAGCGGCGAGCAAGAAGAATAACTTATGCGCGATCCATCAACAGCCAGGCCCTGTCAATGTCAGACACAGCCAGTCAGCTGATTTGACTGACAAGCGGACGAGCGCGCGCCCGTGAGGATAGAAAGACACAACCTCCTGAGACTGTTTCGATTGCTATTGCTGAAGCGAAGGAGCATCTATCCGTGTGGTGTGTGGAGTTGATTATTTCGTTCCGATTTATCCACGCTACAGACTTCTCACACTCATGTACCATAAATGTAAGGTCGTGCTAGTAAATTTTGCTTTTTTGCGAGCCTCATCCAAAACCATTCCCTCGTTCCAAAACGTTTGTTCTTTGTATGCGAAAATGCCATGCACAAGAGCCACCGAAGGTCGGTCATCGCGGTTGAATGGCGGAGTTTCTCTCGTGCCAGTGTCGCTAGCAACAATCGGTTTCACTTTCGGACTGGCATGAAAATGTGCAATTGATGGTTTAGCCGCAAGCCCTATTACAGGAACAAAAGCGGGACTTGCGATGTTTGTTGGCTTTGGGAGATGCAGCAGAGCAGCTCTCACATCAATCCATCGTGCTTTGATCGCGTGTTTGGTTAAGCAAAAGTGACTGTGTAAATAGAGAATGTGGAAGAACACCTAATCAGCTCCATCGGCATCGTGCATATCGCGCAGTACCGCTAATTGAGCGTCAGGTTTGTGATTCATAGGGTTTTTTTGTGTTTGTTGCTTCCTGCCACCTAATTTATTCCTCGCGACTTCCAGCAGCAGCACCAGCGCCAGGGTATTGTCGTGACCGCTTTCCGATAGAGAAATCAACCGGACCACGGGTTGAAACACACGACGATGCAGGATTGCGTGCACCAAGCAATAGATCGTACTTTTATGAATGAAATGTTTAAAAGACGCACGAGTTTCGTCGTAGTTGCTAGGTACGCGTGGAGCGACACGCTAGTGTGTTGCTACTGCGGAAGCTTCATTCATTCTAGGCGAAAGGGAGTTTCCGATGAGGAAGCACACTATGTCATTTTCGTATTGCCGTTGGCTAATTGGTCACAGGTGAATTAGATAGAAGGCTGTTAGTTGATGATTTTCTACCAATAAGAAATGTTTTGAAAAGGAAGTAATTAAAAAATTAAACGGATTTCAACTATTATTGCATGAACCTGTTTCGAAAACATCCATAAATAGCGTTATAAACATGTTTGGAGTAATTATGATCAAAACAGTTAAAACGAACAGTTCGTTTAGAAGAAGATTTGATTCTGTTGATATGTACGAAAGTTGAAGGCCCCAAGCATTTGCTCGGTTTGCTTATTATAATCAGAGCATCCATCCAAATAGTGCAGAAAATTCCAGACAAGGTGGAGATTGTTATACCAAGTTTTCTGACCAGTATATATCGGAGGACCTTTGCTATAATCATCTTGCCAACACGTATAAGCAACTGATCTTCATCGGCCATGACTAAGATCCTAGGTAAATGTTGAACGACCTGAGAACCTGTGGACCTGGTGAGGACTAACTATCCAACTCGCTAGTCTTTACTACTGCAGATTAGTATATTTTTCATCACCATCATTACTAAAAACTTTAATGCAAACGTTACCTCAAAGTGCGAATGAAATTGTAAGCAACCATTTTGGATCCCAATTCCCCAAAGACAAGTGATGACATCACAATTATTATTTTAACTGAAAAGTTGTGTAGCTACAAATAGCCGTACTTGCAATGCAACAAATGCCGCTGTGGTTTGCGGTTCAAGTGCATCGCGATGCAGCAGTAGCGGCACAAGCAGCAGCACCAGCGATATCGATACCGTTGACAGGTTGATAAATTTATCCACCTCGCAATATATTACGCAACCTACGCGAGAGAGCGCCCTCCCTTACCCTGCGGTCCCGTAGTCCCCCTGCAGCGCTCATTGCCCAAATGGTCAAGTGTACCGCCGGCTGCGCCTGTTGGTCGCCGATTTGTTTTGGTTTGGTTATTTTTATTTCGCCCCATGCCTCTGCTGCTGGTCTGGTGCGTTGTGCTAGGCTAGGCTTTTAAGTAGTGCGAATCACGATCGTTCAGTGTGAACCAGCCGCAGCAGGTCCAGGCAATGATGGCTGCATGTGTAGAAATTCAATTTCTTCAGCCAAATTCACTACAACACTGTGCAGTTTGTGCCGTCTGCTCGGGGCAGTGGAGCCAAGCCGACAATTCGCTGATACACATCAAAAGTAGGCAATCGCGTTGCGAATGTGTGGCGCCAGGATAATGCGATTGCACATGTTGCTTAGGCTTCAAGTCGTTCCATGAAGAGGGGCTGCACATCTAGGTTTAAGAGTTTTTGACTTTACGACCGAACACGAACCCCATGGCTGAGAAATCATCATAAGCATCGCTTAATTCACAGTAAATTTTGCGCTTTCCTGGGTCATAAGATGGAAAATTGAACCATCACACAACGCTGTGAAGCTGTTTTGTATTGTTTAGACCCAAACCCGTACCCAAGCGCTGGGTCTTGTCGTGCCGTGCCATAAAAGTCTCAATTTGAACGTATTTCTGCAGCGTTTTTTTTATGTGTTGCGCAATATGAGAAACAATTTTGCCAATTGCAGAGCTAGCATTGATTCGACCCACAGCGCAGCACGATAAGCCAAAATGGCAAATGGGTTTATAATGATCGCCCGCTGCTGCTCAAGCGTGAAAGTGGAGCCACTCGGTAGCGCTTCGTCACCCCCGCGGGGTGCAGATAATAATGGTGCCAAACGTAGTGTCACGATAGTTGCAAATGTCATTCTCCGGTAGACAAATGATTGAAGCAAAGGCATCATCAGCTTTCCGAGCGAAAGGAAGAAACACACAATCCAAACTACTGTGTGCTGAGAGTAATTCCCCGGACATGGAAGCGCGCGCGCGCGTAACCGATGCAAAACACTTTCTCTATTAACTGTGTGAACTTTATGTGGGTCAAGTCGGATGAGCAACGGATGACATATGGTGTAGGCCCTTTTGTGCCATTGTGTTCACATGCGGCTGATAAAAACACGTTCAAACAATTCAGCATCTTGGCGTAGCAGATGATCATCCTTCACGGCTTCCTTCCTGCGAGCGGAAACAGTTGAACGATCGAGCGCCCCTTTTCCGAACCGGACCTTCTAACTTACCGCGTTCACCGGATTGACAGCCAGCGTAATAATCATCATCCGCAATAAGCACAAGCAGTGAGTCGATTCCGCGAAGTTCCAGCCTGGCGTATTTCCCCAACGCGAGAAATTAGTTCATCGCCTCGGTGCCGCCATCGATGATCGGCCGTATCTCGGTTGGCGCCATCTCTGTGACGCGGCCGTGGCGATCATCGGTCAACGTTCAATAAACTAGCACCATTTGGCCCTGATGCTGCAGAAGATATATCCCATCACTGACAGCATCATCGGGGCGAGGGTGAGAAAAAAAAATTGAGAATCCTCCTCGAGGTCGTGCACAGATAACAGTGTGAGGCTGGGGAGGGTTTTTCATGTGCGGGATTCCATATCATTTGCAGCAAAAATTACGATCCAGAGCTACCACCGTGAGTGAGTGTTGTGTGTGTATGTGTGTCCAGGCGGCCTTCGGGAAACGCCCCACAGTGTCGGTTCAGTAGTGGCGACGCGTGTTTTTTTTTATTCCAACCCAACTATTGCTTCATTCGATTGGCGGACGATGGACTAGCCGTGTGGCGCCAGCCGCTTTCACACACCGTCCTTTTGCTGTGGATACTGGGCAAAGGAATTCTTCGGGAGAAATTATTAGCGTCATTCCAAAGCCCTACCCACCCCGGATACACACACACAGGAACGCGATGATGAACGTTCAGTAGCACGGGTCGATTTTTTTTCACAAAACGTCCTCGGATGTGTCCTTCTCAAAGACGGCGAGGTATTGATTCCGGTGCTGAATTCATTATTCATCGTCGCACAGACGGCGAAGAATTTCTTTTACATTTATAATGGCAACACATTTTTGAAGCCAAGTTCTAGCAAAAATGGCTGCCAAACCGTGCAATTATTGTGTCCCGCATTATGTGTCCCCAAAACGAAAGACTCAAAGTGACGAACCTCACACAGTAATGGTAATTTTTATTTGTTCTGTCGCACTGTAAGATGCAAACTCATTCTTTGGGGATGCGAAACGATCCTAAAACAGGAACGGCGTTAGGACGATTTATTTCGTTGCGCATTAACCTCATTTCACCGGGTGCCACGGAATGCGGAATGGCGAAGATGCGTTGCTGCTCGTCCCATATCACAGGGCACGGAGGCCCGTGATGATGTTAACATGATACACACACGGCACATGAGCCGGAGGCCACCGGTGCGCACCTTCCGTGGCCTATTTTCTGACGGCCGGAGCCATCTCCTCCTTTCCATCGCTCTTGCTCGTGTCGCTCCGGTTGTGGGTTTCTGTATCAGCCCGGTTCCGCCAGCTCGTGGCGCCGACCGATTAGTTTGATTTCGCCCGCAAGCCATTAGCTGCGATTGTGCAATTCTACCAACATACAGTGAAGCGATAGCGAGATAGAAGCAAAGAAAGACAAAATAATTCAACAGTGGTAACGAACCTAATAATCGAGTCACCTTCTCGGTCGGTCGGGCGGGAGTTTGAATGCGCGGCAGCATATAAATGCAACATACGGTTAACGGTGCTTTGGCTTGTTTTGCGCTGCACGGCCAAGAGGGAGAACTGTGGTCTCATGATCATGTCACGTGATAAGGTGAAGATTGCCTGCAGAACTGCTTTCGCGCAGGAGTAAAGTGATGTGCGTAATTGTCTCTGCGTAATTACGGTTGGTCGCGATAAATGTATCACTGGAATAAGGTTGACGGATCGTGTACGGTGGAAGAAACGATCCACCTGTACTGTCCAAAAACCAATCAGCGCGACAGATTCAAATTACATTACTTAACACACGGACAACAAACAACAATCGTTCCTCCACTGTTGAGCACCGTCCCAACCCACACGCGAATGCAATTTGCTATTTTTAGCAACCACGCGGCAATAAGCGACATGTTTTTTTTTCTCGCGCTGATTTTAGCCCTCCTGCTTTTCTTCCTTCTCCACTTCTTCCCTCTTTGAAGTCTTCTTTCTTCGCAACTCAAAAAAGACATAGCTCAAAAGCAGCAGAGAAAAAAAAAATGCCATCGGCCTCCGTTTGTGGGCATCCGTTTCATCTCCCGCACTGTCATATAACTTTCTTCCTGCCCCGAGGGCATAGCTTTAACAGGACAGGCGTGCGCGCGCCATCGCTTGTTCGCGATCTTAATCGCGGCCACCAGAGTCCACATTTCCTTTGTGACATTTCTCCGACTGGTCGAGTTTAATTTCGCAATTCGCACCTGTGTGTGCCCCGGGAGTGTGTGCCGGGGATGTGTGGGAAGTATGCCGGTTTTTATATGGACGCGGAATAGTGTTCCTTAAGTCTTATGACAAGTATATCGAAGTTTTAAAACAATTAGCGGTTTGAGTGAGAATAACAATCAGGTTTCGCTTTGAGTGTTAAAACTACTGAGTTATATCCAAATCGCTAATAGCTCTACATACGTAGTTCATTCTTCCAACGTACTTCATCCTGTTCTGTTTTAAATCCACATTCAAAGTGCGCTCACGTTTGGTATTAAACCAAGCTTTAAAAGACCCAAAACGGTGACCGGAAGCAGTCAGAAGTTTGCTGTCAGCAAGGGACGCTCAGCAGTTTGGTTGGTGAGATCCCGCTCAGTGCTGGAAAAAGTATGTATCGCCCGAACAAGCGACCAAGAGACCGATGAAGAAAAGTGAACGTAACCTAGTTTCGGCCGAAAAGATATGGAGAGTGTGTCCAAAGTAACCGAGCAGTCGGTTGGGGCTTGGTGGGTAGCTTTATACTTTTTTTTTTTCGTTCGCTCTCTTCCTTCTAAACTCTTGATTTCCATCGCCGATCTCTAGGCGTTTCTGTGCAAACAGGCGCTCTTAAAACACACGCATACACCCATCATGATGTCGCGCAAGAAATCGATGTGTGAAGATCGAACAACATCGCCTCCTGTCTGCTTTGACAGCTCTGAGTAGAGGGTTCTTTCCGATCGGATATCTACCACTGGCCCAGTCTTCACGCGCGAGAAAAGAGCGATTAATTCCGTGGCGTGAAGAAACCATAATAACATTAGTAAACATGTGTCTCCATTCGCAACGTCTTCCCCATTTCCCCACCGGTTGTGCCTGTGCGTAAAGATTTGTTTAACATCAGCAAAAAGGTGACAAACTCCTTCGTTTACCTTTCTCATAATGGAAGGAACCGGTAAAGGATTAGGAATTCGGGAACGGTCCAGCTCCGTTTCCTGATTCGGGTGAGCAAGAAGCAGAGTTTGGAATTTTTTAACGCGCCTCTATAAGTATGCCAATATGTGTAAATTTGAAGATCAAATTCATTCGACTTTGTTTCAACTTATTCTTATTCCGTAATTCCCAGTTCGCGTTACTATTCTAATGTGAGCATAAATTCATCCTCTAATCGGAATCGGATCTTTGCCTTCTCCTTTTTTCCCATTTTATTCGTCAATAAATCTGATCGCAGCTGATCATCGGCGATCGTTCGTCGTTTGATCGCATACGATCGAGACGACGCGAGTACCGTTTGCTTGTTGAGCGTTTTGCTTGCAGTGCAGACAAAAAAAGGAATTTATTTTCATCTGATCGCTCGATCCGAACGGTTGTGTGTATTTTCTAATACGATTTGCGATGGGTTCGATATAATGGTGCTCCTGCTGGAATTAATGTTAGTATTGTCGATTGTCCGCCGGGTGCTATAAAGTAGGGTAAAGGAAGCAAACATACACAAGCTACACTTAAGCACATTGAGGAGCACACCATTCGGACGCTCAGGAGTACCTCAGCAGCATCGAGACCAGCGTTTGGTCGTTGTCTATTTGTGATGGGTTTGAATAGATCGATAAACTACTAGTGTAGAAGTGGGCCCTCGGTATGTGATTCCAATCGGGCGTAGTTAGACGATTGGTTGACTGATTTTATGTTTGTCTCTCACTCTCTATCCAAACATTCTCCTGCAAGTCGTGGTGTTTCAATCGGCTGTGATGAAGTGTTTTAACATTTAAAGCTTCAACCCACAGCTTCCAACAGGGGGGGTGCCAGTCAAGTTCTGCGCACCATACCATACGGCCGATCTGTTGCAGACTTTCTTGCCCAGGTTGGCGCCAGACGTTGTGAGATGCTTTTGAGGTCATACACGGTAGCCAATCCGCAACGCCTCACACACCTCTTTTTGGCACAGGTCCGAAACCTGATACAACGGTGAGGAGTTGCTCCGGTTCTGTGATCGGACGATTTCACGATCATCAAACAAACAGCACCAAAACATTGTCAACCTTGACTTCACATCATCGATTGAGACAGCAGCAAGTTCGAGGCAGCGCAGTAGACCGAGAGCTTAGTAGCAGCAGACCGATTCCCCGTGCTGCGAATTAAGTTCACACGGATCAAATCGGAGGATGGTGTCAAATGCAAATAATCCCCTCACCCTTTTCTTCACTCCATGTCCCGTGCCATTGCTCGTGTTTTCCATCGTGATCTTGTTTTTTCTGCTCCCGTCGTTGGATTGTGAGAAATGTTACACTTATTCCGTAGCGTATCGCGTGCACCTCCGATTACGCGCCGTGGGCATATTTTTCGCCAATTATCACGCACAAGCTGACCACAAAACTCCACCAGTTCGGTAGCTCGGTTGGGGGTTGGTAGTGATTATTCCGAGCGACTAAGGGTGAGAGGATGTACGGATCGTTTGTTGCGAAGTTTTCCCATCATTCATCGATGCGCGATTGAACGGCGCAGTTAAGAAAAAAGGGGGCACACAGTAGATAGAGATACTAACCCACACGTTCAGATCTCTAAATCCAATTATGACTCGTTCAGTATACACAAACACACCGGGGTCCGGTGGAGCAAAACGTGATAGGAAATGTGACTTTTGTGTGCAATTATTGTACGATCGTTTTGGCTCATCCTCCTTCCCTGGTGGGGAGGGGGGCGGGGGCTTCTTTAGTGATTTTTTTCACCCTGTTTTTTCGTAAAATTGCACAAATCCAAAGGCTCATCGTTTGCTTCAAAGGGATGCTTATTAGCCCGTGTTGTGCTCCACACCCATCCCGCCCTTAATCAAGCCATACTCTAATGGTAGGTTAGTGTTGATTTGATTGATTTAACTTCATCATTTGAGTTTTGCACGCGAATAAAGGCTCCACATAAAGCTCTTCAATCGTACAGTCTGCGTCATATCAGGTTTGCAAGTTTTTTTTTCCTTCCCGTGTCGATATTCTAACCTTTTCTGCTAATGATTAGCGCAATCATTGTAAGTCGTAATGTGCAAGATGAAATCACCAAGCGAAAAGAATGGCGCAAAAAAGCAGATTATTCTGGCTTTTTTTAAATATCACTTAGAGGGGCCAAGCTGCTTGTGTAGCGCCTGTAAAAGGTAAAAATATCACATTTCATTGATTTCTTTAACACCATTCACTGCCCTTGCTTCTGCTCTCGTCGAAGGCTCATATACACTCGCGCCAGTCGATATGGTCGTTTATACCACACTCAAAAGGCCGCGTTCCGAACAAACTGCAAGCTCCATTAGCAGCTCTGCAAAAAAAAAACGTCCACATTAATGACAATATTACCTTCGGTAATTTAAAACACACATACGGCACTCGTTTAATTTACCCCCACGAATGGGCACGTTTTATTTCGATTGACTTAAGCTTCAACCAAACCAACAACAACCATCGTGTGGGTATGTTTGTGATGCAATTATGTGCAGCAGGAACCTTTATTTCCTCTTCTTTTTCCTCCTGATTTTTTTCGGCTCGCTGTTGCCCTTCCATCTTTATGGATCATCATTGTCGGCTCGAACATCATCATAATCGTACAATAAACCATTCACGAGAGAGGAAGGTCAGTGCACGTTGTCGGTGACACATCGGGCGGCACACACGCAGTAATGCGCGTTTTGTAACCCCCCGCCCTTATGTTCGCTAGTCGCAGGAAACAAGCTCATCACAACGCCATTACTCATATTAGTAACGTCCACGTGGCGACAACGCTGATATGCAACAAGAACTGCATACGGGACAGATACTCCGCAGATCTCTAACTGCAGGGAAAACGAGGTCAACGCACAATGCTCGCTGCTAAGTCGTGCCAGACGTGCTTGTGTTCTGCTGTCACTGGCTGTCAAAATAATTCATAAATTCTATTGGGGCTCCCGCACGATAGATTAGAGGGTGAAACATTAAATGTTTTACGCGTCGTTGAACCTCTCCCTAACAATTGTTTTGTTTCTCTACACACACTCACAAACAAAAAAAGATAAAATGGCGATTCATCTTTTTCCGAATGAAGTGGAAAACACCATCGGTGGCTTTTCGGTTAGCGTAAAGCGTTGTGGAGTTTGTTTTAACCCCTATCGGAAAGGGGTTGTGCCAAAAAAAACTGTGCCAAACACGGGGGGGGGTGGTTGGTTTGTTGCAATTACCAACTAACGAACGAACCTACCAAGCCAATCTGTTGCTGGTTGGTTCCCTTTCTTTCTCGCCCTGGTGGGGCTTCGTTCGTTTGTTATCTGTATCTATCTGGTAGCATTGGCAACCCTTGCGAATGCACGTGCGTGACTACGTTTTTGGCACATCCACCTGCCCACTGGTGGTTGGCGTCGTTTGTGTGCGAGTGGACCGTACGGTTTTTGGCTACAATTCCAGCAAGCGGGTGAATTATGATGCCATAAGTTGCAGCTCGAGTTGGGTGGGTTTTATTTGGCAGTGGCTTGCGCCAATATTCTTGGCTGCAATCTTGCGCATTCTTCGCAATGTTTGGAAATAAAGCTTTCGTTTGTGTGCAACAGGGCTGAGGAACCCCATAATGGAGTGTTCTTTGATTATGCTGTGTCGAGACTGGATTGGGGAGTAGATCACCCGCAGCACAAAAAAAAAGGTGGTCAATTATTTCGTCCATCTTTCTTCACTTGATTTAATGTAGTGAGATATTTAGAGTGTGTGAAGATTCCTACGTATAAGAATGATTCTAGAGGAACTCATTCTGAAGTGACCCGGAATGATGTTTTCAAATCTTTAGAACAACTCGCATTTAATAAGCTTTGTTGCGTGGATTTAACGATCAATCTATACTCCACTTTGGACACAGTATGTCCAAGAGGTCTTCCATATAAGTCTCTTAATCGCTTTGGAAGTCTCTTCTATCTCTGACGAGTAACCCTTCGAAAGGATTGTTTAAACGATCGGTATTATCCGCTTCTTTTGAGCTATCGTCTGCTCCTCAGACTCAGGTTACTTCTACTGAAGATTGCGTATAACAGTGGCAATGTTATTGAGAATCTCCTTCCACATTCAAATCCTTGTGATGTGGTGTGATGTGGGCCCAAAGTGAGGATACAAGCTTCCTCTTCTTCCTATGGTTCTACAACATCAAGAGGTCTCGGTCTACCATTTCTGACTTCCTAATTTCACCTGTAACTGAAGAGTCTGTCCCGCGTTCTACAACACAGCCACCAAGAACACTTTTATTCTCGTCAGTTACAACACGCTTCATGATCGTACAGCATTATTGCGTAGCCAGAAAAAAGCCTCCATCTTTAGAGAAGTCCAATCAGTAAAGAACAATCGACTGTAGCAGGTGCTCAGGAAGTACTCGACAATCTCCAATATCTAGGCTCGTGGATATAGTTGTTAGTACAAACAAATCACCAACAGTAATTTCACGACTGGTTTGTCTATACCTGCTCTAAATCAATTGATAATTTAGTCAAATTTTGTCTGCTCGTAACAGCAAAGTCATAGACACAGAATAACTCCATAATAAAACCGTTAAAAAGAAATGTTTCTTTAAATGCATACATTTACTGAATGATACAGTTCCAAATACTATGTTTTTGAACTCATCATCTCTGTTATGACATACTTCCGGTGCATACACTAAAGCGCAAAAGATGATCATGATGCAGATGAAGGGTATTACTTTGCGCGATTAAGCTCTATTTTCCATTTTATTCATCGCAACAATTTCCTACCGAAATGCTCAATTTACCCTTTATTGGTTATACAACGCCTAATGCTTAAATTATACGTCTTTTATTTTTACTGGCGTACTGGTTTTTTTCATAGATGGAGTTAGATAGATAAATCAATTCTTCCAGTATGGAAAACATTTCACAACTTCACTAACAAATCACACACACGAAAATGAATCATTTTATTATCTTCAATAGTTCAACACCGATTCCTATTCTCTCCGCACCATATTTTGCAGCCTGCTAGAGCAAGAGCGAGCGTTGGTAAATCCCGGAAAGCACTGTGCGCCACACCTCGCCACGATAATTCAATTAAACCGAATGATCTTTACAATTGCGCTAATCGCTATATGATTGCTACTGTGCCGTACAATCCCGTAACCCGTCCTGCTGATTTCTCTTTCGATGTTGCTTTTGCAAGGCTTAGCGTTCCGTTCCGTGTTGCTCATTTTGTTGTTTCCTTTGCTTCATCTCGTATAATTAGCTACTTCAAAATGTGTGTTCTTCTCGCCCGTCTCATCCTGTTTGGATGGTTAAGAGCGCTGTACTACTACGATCGCGCTACTGTTCGTATGTATATATTCCCTTTGGACCAATCCTTTCTGTGCCCATCGTGTAACAGTTGCGTCAAGGCGGATACAAGAGTTTCGCACCGTTCGAATGTTGCCAGCCAAAGCAAACAACGACGGTGGTTGTATTGGCAGCAGAATAGATCGATGAGTCTTAAGAATTGCGAACGAACCAGGATGGGCCAGGCAAAGAGTAATTTAAAATTACGCTCACTATGTGCTGGTGTGCTGGCCAAACAATGAGGCAGCAGGAGTCTGCGTACATGAGCTCAGCGATAATAAATTCGTCTCGATGATGCAATGAGGATGGTATTTGGAGTGTGCAAAATAGAAATGACATGAGAAGAATTTTTTTCAACTTCTTTATTGTTTTCGTCGCCATTTTTTTTTTCTTCATTTTCAAACAAGCCTTTAAAGTTGGCATTACACTAGCTTACATAATATTGGCTAATAAAAGGATAAAAAAAACGATCGTCTAAATGCCTCAGTTGCGAGGAAAATTCTTCTCCACATTTGTAGCATTTTCCAGAACAGAAAAAAAAACATCATTCGACATTCGACGGCACCCCTATTTTAACGACCCCTCTTTTCTAGCAATTTCCTTATCAGCACTCACTCACTCGGCGTATCTGTGATCTGGTGTCTGGTGCAAAATGTTCTGGAAAACAGTGGAAAGTTTTCACGCCTTATCACGGTACCCCGATCGTCAACCCGTCGTGTCGTCACACGATCATGTGCACAATCAAGGGGGCAAAAAAATTTCCACTTGTTCACCGGAGGGTTTATTTTTAGAACCTGCTTGGCTGTAATTGACAATTGCAAAATTTCACGCTCGACGAGGAGACGGTTAAGGGGCCAATCATAAATTCAGCAGACCGTTTGGTTTTTCTTTCCGAGTTGGAAAACTGTAATTACACTCTGTCTCGTGTGTTGGTTGATTTTTATCTAATTTATGCATGTGCTTTTGATTACGGAAATCGCTTGACACGAGCTTTTGAAGGCATTACGTATGGGGTTTTCCATTTTGCTTAGCCAAGCTTTGCGACGAGGCACCTTTACCCATCTGTTGTTCTAATCTAATTTTTCTAACCAACCATCATTTAGACACACTTTCGCAATGCAAATGAGCTACACAGTTGTTTTGTTTCAGTTCAAAATTTAACAATCAATTGTATTTGGCGCCATCCTACCAGCAGCATCCCGAGACACCGAGACACACATATAATTACCCCCGGGTGGGTTGTGTATTGTTGCGAACAAACCGCGTCAAACAAATAATAGTCCGCTATGAATGATGGTTTCGAGTCGCGATGCTATTTTTTTTGGAGGGGGCTAGGACTCTATACAGTCTCTATATCGGCATATAAATTAAACAAAACCAGCGAAACACCACCCCGGTCTTGCGAATCATCCACCGATGTAACTGCCCTTGTCTATCTGAGACCTTAATTGTGCGGTTTGCGAATTTGTGCTTTATCACTAACGCTGTGCACAGTCACGATTTTTCTGTTCGATGGTCAAATTGGAGGTTCTGCTAGCACAAAACTGCGTCTTAGGGTTTGAGCTGTGTGCGAGTGAGGGTCCACTGTTTGGTTTGGACGTAAATCTATCGTGGCGGTATCATCGTACGGGCGGAAACGATATTAATTGCACTCCAGCGACAGGATGCGCACCTCTAATCGTAGCGACGTGACGAATTAATCCACTTATTTGGAATAATTTATCTGCGAGAGAGAACCGTTCAAGTCCAGGACGGCTTGTTCGCTTAGAAACAACACGGGTCGTGTTGGGGCCTGCTTTATGCAATCAAAAATCTGTAACATGATACACGCACGATCGCACGCCACACCGGATGATGCTACTTTACGACGACGCACTCTAATTTTGTTGCAAACACTCCGGTCTGCCCGGTAGCGTTATTTTTAACCTGTTTGATAATTGATCGACACGCTGGGGTTGGACGGGAGCAACAACATTCGTGCAAATTGGCATGCGTGAGAAATACGCATGAATATGATCCGATTTGCAGCGATCCTCTCCTTATCGGGCAGTACCCATCTCTCGCGGAGTAACATGCAACCGGCAACTTGCCTCGGTGCATGCAAACACCCAAGTCCACCACTCGTTTGAGACAACCCCGATGCTGTTTGGACATAAATTTTCACCCTGCGATGATGCGTGCCAGAATATGTCACCTCAATAGCGTACTTCGTAACGCCACTCTTATCGCCACGCCGTAGTAATGCGACTCGTTTTCCAATTAAATGGTATGTAAGTTGTGTGCGAGTGGAAAAAAGATGCGTGTGGCTAAAGGTGATATCTATTTCTAAATTGAAAAAACACCCCGTTTTCCATAATGCCATAACACAGCGCAGCAACCACCATCATCTGTTTAACAAGCTCTCTTTTTTGCCCTTCCGATCTTTGAGCTGGCTTTGGCACGCGGCGGTGCATCATTTTGCACTTTCGGAGTGCCCGAGGTTCGTCACTCGGACTTATGTCACACACTGGAGACAATTTTGTTGCGAAATGCATCAGCGAAAAAAAAAGCATCTGCCCTGATAGCCAATTAAGGGATACGGTGGACGGTCTCCCCACGTTCCCGGCGTGTACTCCTTATCGTGCGAATTATGCACCACCACCGCTATTAACCGTGCGCCGCAGGGATGCAGATTTTGCCTGCCATGTACACCAGAGCATTAGGCGTCAAACACCAATCTCATCCGGAGCAGCCGGGGTTGCTATCGGGTACCGAGTGGTGGAGCTTTACGGGAAATGTACCTGTACATACCCGAAGGGATGGGTAACTGTGTAATTATAGACTTTCTTCGTAACAAGCTGCCCTTGCTCTGCTGTGAGGGAGAAATGTCCATTGGTCGTATAAGGGCGCCCGGCCTGTCAACCCGCCGGTGTGGTCTAGATTGGCCATGTCCGCCTGCATGATGATAGTCACCTGTCCAAAATGGACAATTTTCCCTGCAACAGTCGCGGTAGCAGCCGAGCAGCGATACCGGGCGGCAGGCCAGGATCTCTCCAAACGCTTGCGTGGCAGGCAATAATTAACTTTCCAGCCACTTCGGGGAGTTGATAGGGCTTTTCGTTGATGGTGGGGATCTATTTTTTGCCTAGCAAATAAAGTGTCGGGCAGAGTTTAGACAGAAATCTTATTTCTAACTCCATGGGGCATGTGTCCGCCCTTTTTTAATATAATTTTATTAATGTGTTCTTCAATAAAAGGTATCTCGACTAATATTGAAGTAAGAATTGGTTGAAAGATTTAAAAAAAATTACAAATTTTTACCCAAAAGCAGCAGACGAAATAGGCTGTGACAGGAAAAAAAAGCGAAAATCATGAGTATTCGATTAACCTGGATCATGATTGTCTCATTTGAGTTGACAACAGGCTTCTTTGTCCTCCGGGAATCCGTATTGCAAATTTTGTGAGAATGTTTGCTGTTCATCCAGAGCACTCCCATCAAGCTCACCGAGCGTGTAGGGTGCCTTTTGGTTACAGCTTATCGCATAAAATTAAATCTTCAGACCAAGTCCTTAGCAACGAAGGTTTGGAAATTGAAGTCCTAAGACCACTCGTATGCTAAACATTATAAAATTGGTCCGTGTGAACATTTAAGGGCGATTTTATAACGTTTTGCTCACGAGTGGTCCTAGGATTTCTAATTCCAGACATTCGTTGCTTAGGACCTGTTTGGACGTATGAGCACGGTGGACGGTGGAGCAGAGTCCTACAGTATGAAAACCCTAAAGTTAACCAGAACACTCATGAGACAGTCAATGTCGGAGAACTACGTTTGAATCACGTGTTCGAGTTGCCAGAATCGTCTTGGGGGTGTTATTGATTTCTTTTAAAATCCCAACAGAGCCACAGTGTACTTCAGTACAATAATTTAAACCCTTAACAAAAACTTCAATTTAATTAATACTGACACCATCATCATCATCACCGTGCTAATATTCTACGTCGTTCTTCTTTTTTTTCATCACATAGATGGTACTTCCGCAAGATCAAAAGAATAGAGGCGGAGAAGAAGCTGCTGCTGCCGGAGAACGAGCATGGTGCATTCTTGATCCGCGACTCGGAAAGCCGTCACAACGATTATTCCCTATCCGGTAGGTTTCGTGCTTCGCAAGAGTGTGAGAGAAGCCGCTTGCGTGTGTTGATTGATTGACGGCTTTTTTGACGTTTAATAATTATAACATTCTATTAAACCCCGGTTTTCCCTCTTTCCAGTGCGCGATGGCGATACGGTGAAACACTACCGCATAAGGCAGCTGGACGAGGGCGGTTTCTTCATCGCTCGAAGGACCACATTCCGCACGCTGCAGGAGCTGGTTGAGCACTACTCGAAGGATTCGGATGGTTTGTGCGTGAACCTATGCAAACCGTGCGTACAGGTAAGGTTCTGGAAGAATGGAGTGCCTTCTTACTCGCTTTAATGACCAATCAAACGCTTTACTATGATGTTATGTTTCTGTGCGCTGTATATGTAAGGCGAATGGCAACTGTTTTTTTCTCTCTCTCTCTCTCTCTCTTGTTTTTTTCTATCCGTTTTCATCAATCGCTTTACGTTAGTTCAATCGAAGACGAAGACTCATGTCTGCAATAGTGTTTCTTCTATTATAATCCAGTTTGCGATGCTTTACGATCTCTTCTTTTAAGTTTGCCGTCATTTTATTTTTCTTTGTAAAACTTCAATTCACAAATCGCTTTCCATGTTGGATGTGTGTCCGAGTCCGAGGGAAGTGAGAAATGTTTCTGCACAAAAAAAACCCAGCTGCTGTTGCTTTGGAACTGAGTAACAAAACAGAGAGGACCTCCTCGAATACCTTTTCTGAAGTTCTCCTAATCCTTGCAGCTTGAATTCACACCGATGTACGAAATGTTTCTCGTTTCCCGAGGTCTGGAAGAAGACTTCTCGTGTAGACACAGCAGTCGCGCATGATGGTTGTCGATTGGGGTTTTTTTTTTGTTGTTCTTTCTCTTTTACCGGTTTATTAGGTTAGGTCTACGATTTTCATTTTTTTTGGTACGGATTTTCGGTTTTCATAAATCTCCTTTTTGGCTGTCATTTTCTACCATGCCTCACCTCGATTACGATTGCGCCCGGTTGTCATCGGACGATTGGGGAGGTATATTAGACACAATAAAAACTCTCCATTCACCTCGCAATGGTGACCCGAGAGCGCCTAATCGACTGACGGGGTGGAACCTCCCCGACACTGTTGTTCGAAAATAAAAATCCAATTAAGGCAAATCGTAAAAATGACACTCTCCACACACACACCTGTGTGGTTTAGGAGAACCGACTGGGGCATTAGTAGTCGCTTGGCACGATGACCGAATCTTTCGCGAACCTCTCTCATTCGTGTCTTGATCCCCACAAGACAGGCTCATCAGCCTCGTGATCTTACGTCAAACGGAACGCGAGATGAGATTTCGCGAAAGGGAGATCGTCGATCCGGCGGTCGGTCCTGGAGCGAATGGATTGAACAGGTTTTAATGAAATGGCACCTAAAATGGGGTGGGTGTGGAATCTCCCGCCAAGCAGAGGTCGTCCCAGCAGCCTTCAGAACGCGTCTTGCGCTAGCCATCTTTTCCCATCTTCACTTCCTTCGCTGTCCTTTCAAGGGCGTCGGCCGCGCTTTCTTCTAACCAGATATCTGTTTTTCTTTCTCTCTCTCTCTCTTTTATTTTTGCTCTCGCTCTCTTCGTATAAAATTCGGTTGCGGTTTTAACTACCCTTCATTTCATTCGCCATTTCACTCTCACACGCGGTGTGTTTCATTCGCTCGGCGTTCAACAAACACCAACAACGGGCAAATCGAATTGAAACTATTAATCCGGGAGGGAAAACTCTTGAAACCCCTTCAAACGAACAATTCTAAATCAACATCTCAAACTCATCCACGTCATCTCAACATCAATCATTTGTGTACAGTCAAGTCGTTACTATCAGCTGTTTGAGGTAGGAAAAACTGTTCTTTCTTGTTTTTTTTTTTGTTGGATGACTACAGACGACGATCAATTAAAACCATCGTCAAATAAAATTAGATGATAACCATATCATATCTCCTACCCCAAACCAAATCTTCGCGACCCCGATTAGAACCATTTTTTGTTGTACAGTGCTCAAAACAAAATGTCCTCGACTGTTTGTAAATAGTTGCCGTTGTTAAAATGCTCAACATTGTTGCCCCAATCGGTTTGGTGTTATTGCTACTATTTGTTCATAGCTCGTTCCTAGTACTTTACTCTCCAACATTCTACTCCAAGTGTTTCGGCGCATCTAGACGACGTGCAAGGATTTCCCGCGAAAAAGTTTCCCATCGGTGAACTATCGGCTACTCTGCGATAATGAGGTCTTACTACATATGCTCTAAAACCACGCCATTTTGACAGTTGTTTAGGAAACAAAATGGCGCCAGAAGCTTGTCCCGGGTAATCTAGATGCGCCATTGCTAAGTGTATAGTGAATAATCTTATACAAAAACTTGTAAATTACTTATCATCCCCTAATGATCGCCGTAGCACTTCCGGCTTGTCAATAGTAGCCGTTAAATTCAAAATAATACTCTATTGTTTGTAAAGTTATTACCCTCTCCTTTCTGTGTGTGTTCTGTGCGTAGAACCTCTTTTTTTTCGTGTACAGTTACACTTCTGTTTCTCCAGTTCTTTTTTTTCGTTTGTTTCTGATGAAAACCCTAACGGTACCCCCCGGTTGGTAACAGTGCCTCTTGCTCAATAAACTCGCTCACCTGCCTCACGAACGTCATCGGCTACAGCGAATGATGGGACGATCGCGTTCCATGCACCACCAGGCGGCATGCACGCGTCCTTGGATCCTAACGGGCAAAAATGCCGATCAACAACGCAAAACACACAAAAAAAAAACAGTCAACGCGCGTTCAATGGCTTGCTTCCGTAGGCTCTGTGTGGCAGAATCCACGTATCAGCTGTACCCGGCTGAAAGACAGACAGACAGAGAGCAGTCCTCACATTCCGCACACGTTCCTCCTTGTGTTTGGGGGTGGTTGGTGGACCCTCACACACTAGGGTGTGCTTCGTTTTGATGATCTGTCATGCCAATGTTGTGCAAAGAAGAGCTTGGGTTGGGGTAAGCTCGCGGAGCATCTCATTTGATATGCGATGCTTGACTCGAGAAATAAACGCACCGTGCATATATCGGCTGCGTTGCGTTGTTATATCGATCTTTTGTAGTAAAACCTTCTACAGACCGAAACCGAGAATACCGTCCCCCCGGTATTCTAGAATCCCATTCTTGTTGGAGCAAGAAAAAGCAAGCCAGATAATACGATATTCATCTTCGTTGGCAACTTTACTGCTGTGATTGTTAATTAAACCATAACTTGCTGTGTGGTGAGCTTAATTCTCTTCTTCTACTCTTTTAACTGCCTATCAGCTTCGAAAGACAAACAAACACACGGAAGTAACGAAGAGCTCATGAAGCAAACAAATAAAATAAATTTCAATACAAGGCGCACGGCTACAAACGATCTTCACGTACAGGTGAAACTTGCCTGCAGCTTACAAGATAAATGAAGTACAATTTATCATAAAAATCAATTGCACACATTTACCAGGAGCACTATTTGCATTTCATCCGCATTCGACTGCAATTGCTGCTTTCTGGTGTTTCTCTTTCCTTCAATATATGATGAGGAACACTGCAATACATCAACATGATCGATTTCTTCCTTGTTTGAATTCAGTTTTAAAATTGTTACAGCCTTTTTTTTTTTTTTGAAACTCGTATAAAACCCCTGAGCTTTAAAGCTAATCAGAGAAATCCGTACCGGATTGACGTACAGCGGCACGATCTTCAACCGATCTTCGTTGGAAATCTGTCACAAACACCGGAAACGGACGTTTATTCAAATGCATCTCCGTGCATCGCATTCGTGGTTGCCGTTCGGATCAATTCGCGCAAACAAAGCCACAACCGGACTTTGCGATCGTGATCGTGCGTCGCACAAGAAGATGTACACGTCGCGGTGCACTGCAAACAAGAAGCGCAATTCTTGTGAGAAAGAACAAAGTAAATTGTTCCAAAGTTCTGCTAATGGTGGGAGAAAATTGGACTTAAAAAAAAAACGGTGGAACAGCAGTTAACGGTTTTATAACGCGATGCTCCACCACACGCGGCAGCGAGTTTTCTGACGTAAAACCAACCTCACACAGAAGAGACCGTTTTTGTCCCGGAACATTCACTTTCATTCAGCGAGTAAATTGTGCTAGGCTGAGCACTAAAACGTCAGAATGCCGAAAAACACATCTCATCCAAGACACAACTACCTACACCCATCCATCCGACAGCTCCAAGTCGAGTTGATTGCGGAAATTCGCGCTTTCAAGACCAGTGGCGCACATTCCAAGCCCTGGGCGAGCCAAGACAACGCTCGCGCACCATAGACCAAGGGTATGGTGCTTCCACCTCCTCCTTTCAGCCCCACTGCTCTCCTCTCCAGTACACTCCAGTGCGATTTATACGAATTTATTTGCCCATTACCGGAAGTGGCAACACGCACACGCACGGCGGTAGTGAGCGGATGTTTTTTCAACATCAGTTGACATGTACCCCCTCCACTTCTCTGATACGCAGCCAACATACGCACGTTTTGCGTGAGAGGAGTGGTTAAGATCGCCCATCTTTGCGCCACGGTAGCGTACCACACAAGCGCATTTGCATTCAAACGACTTTCTTCCTACCATGCCCTGTGTCACCGCGAGCTGCACTTGGCTAGAGTGGTGCTCAGCTCAGTCACCGAACCAAACGTTCGTTGATGATCGCCAAGATAGCGCGCCTTCTAACGAATGGACTGTTGTCAAACGGAATTCGAATTCGGTCTCGTTGCCGATGGAATGGGTGTTGGTGGTGACCTGGTTGCTGGACATTGACCAGAACGAGGTGTGAACGGCCAACGTTCTGTAGAGTACTTATCGATGCTAGCTCACGCGATGCCTGACGATCTTCGATCGATGCCGCCTCAATGTCTAATGACGTTGTTACACAGCGGAGACATCTATTTCCTTCCTTTTTTTTCATTTGTTCTATGTTCCGTTCCGCATTAATTTCGCTAGACTTCCCACGTGTTTCAATATTGTAGTCTTTGATGTGTTAGTTGTTGTACCTCTAAGCTCGATTTGTTTTGCTTCCTACCCCTCGTTGAATAATATTGATCGCTAACGTTAACGTTTTCGGAACGCTCTTTAGGCAACAAATCACTAACCAGCTTTGCTATTCTATTCGCAGATCGAGAAACCTGTCACGGATGGTCTATCTCATCGCACACGCGATCAGTGGGAAATCGATAGAACGTCCCTGAAGTTCGTGCGCAAGCTCGGCTCCGGACAGTTTGGCGATGTATGGGAGGGTCTCTGGAACAACACTACCCCGGTCGCCATCAAGACACTTAAATCGGGTACGGTTTTTACTTTGCGATCGACCTCTAACATGTCTCAATCGTGTACATGAGTCTAACGATCTCCGCTCACATTTCACAGGCACGATGGATCCGAAAGATTTCCTTGCCGAGGCACAGATCATGAAGAAGCTGCGGCACACGAAGCTGATCCAGCTGTACGCTGTCTGCACGCTGGAGGAACCGATCTACATCATCACAGAGCTCATGAAGCACGGCTCATTGCTAGACTATCTGCAGGGTAAGTCCTGGACACGAAGCCTATAGCGCGCTCCTCCGTTACTAATCGAGTTCCTCCTCTTGGCTTTGTTGTAGGTAAGGGCAGATCATTGAAGTTGCCACAGCTCATCGATATGGCGGCCCAGATTGCGGCCGGCATGGCATACCTCGAGTCCCAGAACTACATCCATCGTGACTTGGCCGCACGTAACGTGCTGGTCGGTGATAATAATATCGTAAAGATTGCCGATTTCGGATTAGCTAGGTAAGGACACCATTCGAATCTTGCAAAGGACATACTGCTAATGGATGGCCTGTTTCTGTTTGCAGATTAATCAAAGAAGATGAATATGAGGCGCGCGTTGGTGCACGTTTCCCGATCAAGTGGACCGCCCCGGAAGCGGCAAACTACAGCAAGTTCTCGATCAAATCCGACGTGTGGAGTTTCGGCATCCTGCTAACGGAGCTGGTCACATACGGCAGAATACCGTATCCGGGTAAGTGTCCCCCATTGGCACGATACGGCAGCCGCTCTCGGGGTACTAATTCGCGTTTTCCCTCCTCGAATATATTCCATTCCCCAGGCATGACGAATGCGGAAGTGTTGACACAGGTCGAGCACGGGTACCGTATGCCACAGCCGCAGAACTGCAACACACCACTGTACGAGATTATGCTCGAGTGCTGGAACAAGGACCCGATGCGGCGACCCACGTTCGAAACGCTCCAGTGGAAGCTGGAAGATTTCTTCACCATGGACCCAAGTGAATACAAGGAGGCCGCACCCTTCTGATAAATGTCCGGCCGCGCCAACGACCTACCATCGACACCGTCGTCGATGTCAGTGCAGCAGAAGCAGTAAAGTCATCAACCATCACCGTGTCACACAACAAAACAGCAGCAGTAGCTCAGTAACAAACCTGGGGATATATTGGGGGTTTCATTGCTCCACTTCTACTTCTGCTTCTCGTATCCGATTAAGGTTTTCTTTTTTGTCAAGCTGTTTTTAGTCGAATGCTCTACAACATCACCCATCTATCCCATCATCTCTGGAGGAAAACAGATATCGAGCGTGTGCGTGATGGCGTGTGTGTCCAAAAGGGGACAGTTTATTTGGCTATTTATTTAGGTTTCTATGATTGCATTCAACCCCCACAAAAAGACACACACACACACGCGGGGGGCGCACACATACATTCAGTCACATTAGCTCTCCTGTCATTTATACATGTAATGCGTATTAAAATAGGTTTACCTAGAAAGAAAAGTGTTACGCGGGGCGCACAACAACCGAGAGAGGGATCGTTAGCCTCTTGCCGCTCTTTCCTTCTTTCCCTCGCGCGGGAACCTTCCGCCGGGAGTGCGTTAGTGGGCACGAAATCGAACTGAAGTAGTTGGTTGCAGCGGTAGCATACTTTAGGTAGGTGATGCCAATCGAAACGCGGTCAATCAGTGAGGGGAATCAGGTTAGATATTTCATGTTTATGGTTTTGTTATATACACACACACACATATAGAGAGAGATTGCTTTTCTATCATATATATATACAGTTGAGGAGGGTTTTTGTATCTTTTTTTTGTGAGGAATTCCATCTGCATCTTAATTCTAAACGCGAGTTAAAGATTTTTAGTAAAAAAAAAAAACAGTAAGATTTTGCTCTTTTCTTTACAATTTGTAATGAATCTTCTTCTTTTCCCCCGTTTCGGGAGCGCACACACCGTTAACAGCTTAATAGACACATCACGCATCGGTATCCGGGAAAAAGGAAAGCGGATTTGTCATGCAAAATTTTGCTGCTGGTTTGCCCTCTTTCCGTCTATTTTGTTTTCTTAAGACGAATTAATTTAAATTGCTGTTTATTGTTGCTCCTCGGGCAGCCGCGCGTTGTGATGCCCATTGTCCGTGTAAGCTGGCAGGCCTAAGCTTAGTGGTAGTGGTGACGATAAAGGGGTTTCCATCACGTATCATTCCCGGCCGATTGGTTTTCTCGTACTGACGATGATTTAATATTGTCTTTTTTCGCCCCTTCGTTTCTTGTTCTATTGAGTTTGAGAACGAAACACTAGCACGAACACAACGAGATCGAAAGGAAGAGGAAGGTTGAAAAGAAGCGGCCCAGAAAAACGAACAATCAATCTCAGAGTTTGTAAACGCATCAGATACGAAATTCGGCCAAACCAAACCAAACCAGGCATGGAGATGCATTTACAATTTTCAACGCACGGTATGTCATTTAAGTTTGTCGTCCGTAGCAGTAGGTTCCTCTTCGTACCCAACCCAATAATCCTTCCCTGCATCCCCAAGTAGACAAGAGAGAGAAAAAAAACCCTAAACTAAACGAGCAAGCAAGTTATAGATAAGTGTACATATGTTCTCTACAATCTACTACACGAACACAGTCCTCCCATATATATTTTTTAAATCGCTAAAGAGTAGGGTACTTCGTTCGATGTTCAGTTACAGGAAAGGAAAAAGCTAAAGAAAACAACAAACAAAAACACAGACAGTGCACAAACAGAGCCCCCCTCCTTTAATTAATTGGCCCAGTAATGTATCGTGGAGGACCACTAAATGATCTTCAGTACGGAGCGCGCTTTCCCGCGAATGTGTGAAAGGTGAAAGCAAAACTGCTTTGCTTCATGATGGAAACAAAACTCTATATTTACAAAAAGCTGTATTTAACAAAAACCCCCAATTCAAACATTCGATCAGAGAGAGAGCTACAAAATGATATTAAACTATCTTGAACAACTGTGGGTGGGTGGAACAGTGTGATGAATGCCAATTGTACGTTGTAGATGGAACAAAAAAGGGCGAGACAGAAATTTGACAAATTTTCTATTACGGCTGCAATTACGCTGAACAGAACGAAACGAAACAAAACTGTATAAAGCTTTGCAAAACTTTCATCTCTAATGCATATATACATATAAATACATATAAATATACATATATAACACTCTCTCTCTCTCTCTCTGTCTCGGTCTCTCCAAAAAAACCGCACTATAAGGCTCTCATTAGCGCTCACGGTAGCACCCGATCACACCGCGTATTCATGCCTTTTTTTTTCTTTATGTTAGTGACCGGAAGTGCGTGGATACCGGATGTCGAGTAATCGCACCACACCCTATTTTCTACCTTCTACGGATAGTGTGTGTTTTTTTGTTTCGTTTTTAAGTGTACATGTGTTGATGAACAAGTGGAAAAATGATTATAAAGCAAAAAAAAAAGCAGTACGAACATGCAGAAGGAAATTCTGAATAATTATAAACGATAATGTGAACAAATAATGCTACCGATTAAGGTTACAGAGAGAGACAACCACACACAAGGATTCGTGATGTGGTGCGATCAAATGTGGAATTTCCCTGGACCGAGTTTCCCTTCTTTCCCATCCTCGTCCCCAACACACGTCCCATTTTCTGTCCCCGACGCGAAAAACTGAAATAAAGTATAGAAATATATATGACCATTAATAGTTCTTTACGTCGTGAATTCGGGGTTGATTTTATCACAATAACGATGGTGCGATTGTGACGTGTTTCAGGACGTAGAATAAGTGTCTCCAAGTGTAAATCAATGTACTGGTCGATATACAACAACTCTAAAATGGCGTGCAACTTGCATATTGTTTTAAATATGAAGACACTTGTTGTATGGACTAAGAAACACCGTATTGTATCCGTTCGGTTCGCGGTTTTCGTCTGCTGTAGAAGAAGTCCTCGATACTACTGAATGTCTAGCGCACTCATCGGCAAATACATCAACCCTTGATCTCAATTTACACCTAGGATACCTCTTCTGTCCAGTTTGGTTCTAGAGCTCGGAAAGTGGTGTGGACGGTATATCGGTAGTTTAGACATGGTGTGTGTCTCAGAACTACAAGTGAGTACTAAGATTATAGATGTTCTGCTCAATTCCGACGAGCGTTTGAAAAGATTCCTCAGGCTGACCTGCTGGTAGCCAGGACTTTTAGGTGTACTGCAACATCTATGTCGTTGTCAGAACTGACTTTTGATCAAAGATTAGAACGACTTAAAAGTTTTTTGTGCATCATGTCTTTTTCATCTCCAACCTGAGCTCCATCTTGTGATCTTGAAGCTACATAGGAGAGCCTCAAACCAATGACAGCTATGCCAAGTTTGGCTTATATAAGATGGAATTTATGTCGTTAGGTTGAAGGTTGAAGGGAACCAAGTCCAAACATTGAAAACTATCCATATCCTAATATCGAACTCGATACAGTGATAGATCAAACCCCCTTGGAGGTATGGGCCCCGATAAGATCGAATACGTTCGTAGATCCTTACATCTTGTGCTAGGTAGTCGACGGTGCCCTAGTATTTCGGGCCACCGTTAGATCCAACACTGCCTTGAGAATACCTTAGTCAGCTTTAAAATGGCCTTGAGAATACCTTTAGTCAGCCATGCTGCCGAGATATGCCACATGATGAGGATTTGCTCAATGATGATACAATTGATATGCTTGATGAGATTCTGTCGTATTGTAGCAATTTAGAGGACTTTGCTAACCGAACATTGTGAATTACTTTGAGTTTGTCGAAGATTTCTCCATTGAAAAATCCAAGCTTATTAATGGAAGACCATGAGGTAATGTATTTTTCAGGTTCTCTGTGACTTGATTTTACCCATGGTGGATAATCGTTCGGGGAGGTGGTCTGAATGAGATTTCATGTCAGGTCCTACCGAGTAAAGACCGGCGATACTATATCGATATATCATCGGCCACCAGTAACAGTAAGTAATAAGTCTACAGCAGAAATAATTGTTAAATAAGCACCCTTAAACTATGTATTCCGTTTCATAACATTCAAAATCACGTACTTTGCATATGTACCTTTCGTCGCATAATTTCCCTTCGTTTTTTTTTCTCTTTTTCATTCTCATATTAATCTCAGAAGCTAGAAAGTAGTAATTGCCGATTTTTCACACATTTTAGTTCATACATTAAAAGTAAAAATTGATAAAATTCCAAATTATTAAGTTTCATCGATTTTTTTGTCACCTCTCGTGCCACTTCTTGAAGCTTTCGATCTACACTCCTAAACGGAGCGTCCATCTGACAGCTGAATCAAAATACAGCGGCAGACAGAGAGGCTCTCACCGCACGTAAACATTCCCAACCATTGCACTGGATAGAAAGAGAAGGAACGAGCGCGAACGCATCAAATTGGGACAAAAAAAAGGCTAGCAAATCCCCGTCTAGGTTGATCGCAAGGAACCGTCAACCTTAATATCTTTATTATCACCGTAATTAGCGCATTCGTGCGTGTTGCTGCTGCTGCTGTTTGTTCTGATAGTGGATTGCGCCAGAAACACCCTCCACGCAGCCACACACACGCTCACACAGACGCCACCTAGCTCTATTGTGCAATCTCAGGGTGCGCCAGATGATTTGCTGCGCGGTCAGGGTTATTCTGTGGTGAGTCTGTGGTGCAAGTCCATTCTCCCTCCGGCCCGGCAAAGGGATGGCAAAGAGTAGAAATTTTGTGTTCGTGCTCGTGTGGCTTTCGCTGCTGATCAGTGCCGGCATACACCTGTTCTCGAAGGGTTTCCTGCTGACCCGCGTGGCCCAGACGAATGTTAGCAGCTGCATCAATTACGACCAGTACCGGTGCGAAAGTGATGGCAAGAATGGGTCCACTCAGAAGGTTGTAGAAACTGTGCTTGTATCTTACGATTCGGGTTGTCTTATTAATCGTCGGCGTTTGTGTTCTTCCACAGAGTGAATGCAGCGGCGCGGAGAAAGTGTCCTCCATCCTGCGGGATGTCGATGTTGCTGCCGGCATCTGCTTTCCACCGAAGGCACGTGTTATCCTGCTCGTAATCGACGCACTGCGGTACGACTTTGGATTGTACAATCCGGAAAACACGCACCCGGCACCGTACGAAAACAATCTGCCAATTCTGGAGGAACTGTTGCGTAAGCATCCTGATCACAGCAGGCGCTTGAAGTTTGTGGCCGATCCACCGACCACAACGATGCAGCGATTGAAAGGCATCACGACCGGCAGTCTGCCCACGTTCATCGACATCGGATCGAACTTTGCGTCGCCCGAAATCAACGAGGACAATCTGATCGACCAGCTGGTACGGGCAAACCGGACCACGGTGTTCCTGGGTGATAGTACCTGGACCGAGCTGTTCCCGAACCGGTTCACCCGCGAGTATCCGCTGCCGAGCTTTAACATTTACGATCTCGATACGGTGGATAGTGCGATCGAAAAGCAGCTGCCCCGCGAGATGGGACGATCCGATTGGGATCTGATAGTGGCTCACTTTCTCGGTGTGGATCACTGTGGACATCGGTACGGTCCGTCGCACGATGAGATGCGCCGAAAGCTGCGGGAAATGAACGATGTCATCCGGAACATTACCGAGCGGATGGCGGATGGGACGACGCTGCTCGTGATCGGTGACCATGGGATGACCAAGACGGGTGATCATGGTGGTGAGACGGAAGATGAGGTCGAATCCTTGCTGTTCGCGTACTCCAAAGGAAGTCCACTGCTGACCCGAGCGTACGATGGACATGCCGATACGATGCAACAGATCGATCTAGTGCCAACGCTAGCTGCCCTGTTCGGTGTACCAGTACCGTACTCTAACCTTGGCCAGATCATGTTCCAGCTGTTGCCCGACGCACGGGTCGATTCGTTCCTTCGCTATCAGCTAGCGCTCGTGCACCTATGGCAAAACGCACGGCAGGTTCAAAACTACTTCCAACAGTACGGAGAACCTCGGCCAACCGATGCGACGCCGGATCCGGACCAAGAGCAGGAGCTGGACGACGAGGAAAACATGTTCCTGATGCTGACACAGCGCGTCAACAGCGTTTACACCGAGGCAGCCTTTCAAAGCTTCTCGGGCGATTTGCGCCACTATCTGAAGGGCATACTCGAGGGTTACCGGCGCGTTTGGGTCAAGTTTGATCCGCAGCTCATTTCGCACGGCCTGCTCATCACTTTTCTCGGCTGTTTTGCGATGGCAATTCTGATCGTGAATTCCACGCCCCATCAGCTGTCCACCATGTTTACGGAGGGGACCACCTCGTACGCCTTTTTGCTGGTGTTCTTTGCCGCCCAGACGGGGTACGCCTTTCACGAGCTGTTTGGGCTAAGCTCCGCCCAGCACGGTGTTATCCTGTTCGGGTCCGTTGCCAGTATCGGTCTGCTGGCACTGCTAGCGATGCGCCACTGGGTATCCATCACGGAAAATATGGCCGCCTGGAAGCGGTCCGCCAACGTACTAACGCGTGCCTCGTTCGTGTTTACCACGTGCGTATTTTTTGCCAACAGCTTCATCGTACAAGAGCAGAAGATTCTGTCCTACGTGCTGATGGGCTTCTTCCTGACGACGCTCTACAAACTGCACCGCTTGGGTGGACGGTTCGCGCTGCCCCGTTTACGACTGACTGCCCTACGGAAGTCAACGCTAGCGAAACTGGTCGCGCTGACGCTCTTTGCGCTTGTGCTGATACGCGTTTCCGATGGATACTTCCGGTGCCGCGAGGAGCAAGCCAACTGTACCGACCACCTGGTAAAAGCACCGACGGCAACCTCACCCACGGAAGGGCAGCGTAGAAGAGGAGCCACCGATTCGGACATTGACGTTGTGCCGTGTGTCGCCCTCGTGCTGTACATCGTCTGCGCCCGGCTGTACTTGAGAGCGTGTGGAAATCTAACCGGAACGAGCGTGAACGTCCTGCTGGCCCGGTACGGCCCAACCGTTGCGGTCGTTTGTACCTGCGCACACTTTACCGTGTCGAAGTCCAGTGTGCAGAGTGGAATTCCGCAGCTGCACGTCGACGCACTGGCGTGGGTCGTTTACGGACTGTTGCTGGTGCAGATCGGAGTAATCGTCGGAACGCCGCTGCTCCTGTACGTGCTTCCGAAGCGGACCGACGTGCTGAACGTTCTGTACGGTGAGCGGGGTAACGTGGCACCGGAAATCTACCGCCAGCTGAAGGAGACCTATCGAGGACGTTCGGCCGACGATGCGTCCTCCGATATACCGATCGTATGCGGACTGGGCACAGTATACTCGTCCGTGTTTATCTCCACCGGCACGCTGCTCACCGTGACGCTTGCCCTCCTGCTCGGATCGCACGGCACGATGGGATTAATAATCGTGAATAGTGTCGCCGTGGCGTACGGCATAATCGCCGCCATTTTGCAGTACGAGCAATCATCCACCAGTCTGACCGCGTGCATTCAACCCTCCTTCCCAACGCTGCTCACCTGGGTTATTCTGCAGCAGTACGGATTCTTTGCGACCGCACATCAACCCACCCTATCGCAGATCGATTGGAATGCGGCCTTCGTCGGGCGGACGTATCATTTCGACGGTAGCAACATCCTGTCCGCCGTTCTTGTGCTCCTGAACACATTTTCCGTCACGTTTCTGCTGTCGGTACTGTTCCCGCTGCTTGTGTTCGTTCCGTTTTGTGTGTACACCATGTGGCCCACGCTGGCTCAAAGGCCTGCCATCACACCAAAGACCACCGCATCGGTAGGCGCACCACCCGCTTCATCCCAGCCCCAAGGACGGGGAGCAGCGAAAGCGGCCGATTCCAGCAGCACGATGCGTAAAATTACTTCCGAAGGTGGAAGCGTCGAGTATCGTAGCGTGACCGTGAGCAAGGCGGAAGAATCGAGCGACGGAACGGTGGCCGATTTCGATATTACCAAGGGCGAGCTGAATCTGTACGAGAATGAGAAGCTGTTCCTTGGGACCGTGTTCAAAACGGCTTGCCAGTTGATACTGCTGCAATCGTTGAGGGTAAGGAGAAGAAGGGCTTCAGGAGCATCCTATCGGGGGACATTTAAATCTTCCCTTCTCTTTGTAGATATTTTGTGCCATGTTTGCCTGCACGCTGCACTGCCGCCATCTGATGGTGTGGAAGATTTTTGCACCCCGGTTCATCTACGAAGGTATCGCCAGCTACGTCATGTTTGTCGGGGTGACACTTGGCTTCCTGCTGCTGCTACGCGTCCATCGGTCAGTCGGTGTGCTGATAACGGCCATCAACAAGCGCCGATAGGTACGGCACATTCTTCGGGTTCGGCGCTCACCGGTCATTTAGCGATATATGTTCTCCAAACCCCACCACCACCACCACCATCAAAACCACCAACTCTAGTCTTGTGTTCAGTATCTCAACCTTCCGACGAACGAAACGGTATTGTGGAGCGTCCCTGAACGGGCGTTTTCAAAGTAGTAGACGAACGCGCGCTTTGAGGTGGTTGACTAACGTCTACTTTGTTAAATAAGTTTTTTGTTTTGTTTTTGTAGTGATTATTGTGACGACTAGTTTCGCGGGAGGCTTAATGAGTTTGAGATAGAATGTGAACAGTTTACGCCTTTTTCTCACGAGCTGCAGGATATTGCCTAAACAATTTTTCGTTAAATTATGCATTTGCACAAATAAAACTGACAAAAATTAAATACTTCGATGAAGAATTTGCATTATGAAGGTAAAAAATAGGTGGTCGTAACGTTCGTTTGTTCGCTCGTTGGTTCGTAATGCGTGATACCAAGCCTCACATGTAGAGGGCGCTAGCTGTGACGAAGGAAGCGTTTAGTTTTTAAATCGATTTATGCGCCAAAACGCTTCACGTGTTCGATTGCAAGTGGTGCAGCAGTTTAATGTTTTTTTCCTAATAACCTTATCTTTACATTGATAATGAGTTTTTGAAACAGGCTTCATTGTGGAAAAAACTTGTGTAAAATATTTAAATTTTAACAGCGGGAAAACCTTTACTACATACTTGCGGAAATATGTCGGTGTGAAGATTTTACTCACACCTGTACAATTGCATTTAATTTAAAAGATATTTCATTAAATAATATTCCTACTAAATTTTTTATCATTAATAAGGACCAGTGAAGAAAAATAATCATAACTCAGACAAATAGGGACATTTCTAAATCTGAGTACTAAGACATTTACTAAAGGATTTACTCATCTGAAATATCTTAAATTTACATCGTATAAGCAATTCTAATTTTCTAATATCTAATATAGCTAGGACAGGTACTTTGGGTTTTATCTTTAATCGAAACAACTGAAAATAATGAAGCACGATTGGATAGATCCACATTGAAATCTGAAATGGTTTCACGAGAACTTCTCACGAAATTTCTAACGGAGGACAGATTTCTGAGAACAGATTTATGGGATCTTCTTCTTCTTCTTCTTTCTTGGCTTTACGACCTCTTAATGATACCGCATAGTTGGATAGTCAATGCTTGCTGCGGGGGAACGGGACCGGATGGAAATTGCACCCCGGCGCTGCCGTGTGAAGACCGGCGCCCGCTGTCGTATCTACAACCGGGTCACATCAAATCATTCTGTGGCCAAACATTGTTGAATGTCTCAGCTAACTGTCGAAGGGATATCCTATTCCTACTTACTGTTTATTGGATGTTGGTTTCCAGAAAAATTTCGAAACATGCCATCCGAGTTGGTCTATAATTGTGAATGCATAGGCTAGACATTTCTAACTCCTAGCTGTTCTTGGTATGATTAATGGTAAATCTTGTATTGTCAATTCCGATTTTCGTAAAGTACGATTGCAAGACATAAAGCTAGCTAAAAGGGCATTCACCTCCTCCTTGATGGAGTCATTTAATAACGATTGTTCATATTGATGATTTTAAACCGTTTTCAATTCGAAATACATGGCGTTGGTAGTCATCTATCAATCAACTATATTAGCGTCAATGTCAGTGTCTTTGGTAGAGAAGAGTCCCCTTGAGAAGTCCACAGACCAGATATTGTTGCACATAGCATCATCACTCAGACATGCTTGGACTTATTTACCCGTAGCTGGATAGCCATTCCTTCCATTCTAGCCAGAAGGGGTTTGATGCCGGTTCTATCGTGTCTACCATACTACAATAAACAGAATATCTGTTCCCTTGAAGACGTAAAATCATTCCTGGTGTGCACGATTGAGATAATTGTTTTTAAAATTATAATCTGCAAGATCAGATGGACATACAATTTAATATATAAAATGGATTAGCGTACTCTCAGTACGTACATGGCAAACATGTATCTAGATAGTACTATACCAGGGGCGGTATGGTGGTAGAGGCAACAACGGCCCCGGTCTTCACACGACAGGACCGGGGTTCAAATCCTGACTTTCCTCAGAATTGACTATCCAACTACGTGTTATCATTAAGTCTAGTATGCCAGAAATGGCAGACATGACCTATGAAGTCGTTAGGCCAAGAAAAGAGAAAGAGAGAGAGAGAGAGAGAGAGAGAGAGAGATAGTAAGCAAGCAGGAAGTAATGGACTCTCAAGTATACATCCTGGCTTGCCATACCTAAAAGATAACTATGTGCGACGTTTATTGCTCCTAATTAAACAGTTGCACCTGCGACGGCCACAGTCAAGAATTTAAATCTGATCGGACGAGTTCTTGAGTCAGCCAGAAGTTAAAATTGGCAACGTCTTAATGCTCACCCTCTTCTTGATACACATTATACCACAATGTAATGCCCAATGCCTCCATATTTTGTACCGAACTTTGTTTGCATTGCCAAACGCTATACACCATTTGTCACTGCATTTTATGTAATATTACAAGGCTAGATGTGCAGAAGGGGTGGCGTTTTTTACCCATTCTGTACCGTAACGCGCACCAGGTGTTATCGAATGTGCAACAATGCCATTTTATCGAGGCACATGATAGCAATCACCACACCGCCGGTCGCTACGTATTGAACCAATTGTTTTGGCTTGCTAGAAAATAACAACCTCCAACCCAACTTTGTGTTCTAGCCAGCAAGTCATTAACAAGCTGTGCGTTGTGTGCACACGGATCGTCGATGATTGTCATCGCAAGACACGCATTCCTGCTCGGGTCCCGCCGCGTTTGTATGCAAAGTACGCCTGACTCATCTCGATCCGATTGGCTGGTTGGTGGCCATCGATATGCATCACGTGCTGCCATCAATTGTGTCAACTAGTTTGCACGTACCCCTGTCGCTGCTGCTGATGAGCCGGCTGCGTGCGTGTGGCGGTGTTGGTTTTCCCATCTCATCCGTTCAGCGATCGGTTCTTGGAGGGCTGGAGAGGTACCGTTGTAATGGAAGCTACGTGCAAAAACCGACCCAAGGTGCAGCAGTCGGCTGGATGCGTTTAATTGCATTGCTTGTCACACCGGTGAGGCCTGTGCGTGTGCGCGTAGTAGCCAGTAGATCACCCGGATCAAATGGCGTTAGGTTTCTTGTAGTCTTCAACACGGCTTGATCGAGCAATGGAGGTTGCAAATAGGGTCGGATTGGAAGGTGATTAGTTTTTGCGTTTTGCTTTCGCTTAGCTCCAACCACGTCAACCGGGTCACTCATCGATGATTAAGACGCGCAAAATGATCGTGATCGCGACCCACGACGCGCCGGCAGAAGTTGCGAGACGGTAATGGAGTGTTTAATTATGGTGCACCGGTGGTCGGCACATACTTCAACACCTGACCTAGCCTGACCTACCTCTTACAACCAGGCTTTTGACAGCCGGCTGTCAGAGAAAACCCACCGAAGGGCTTTCCCAAAGCATCTCCATTAGCGCTAAGTGGCGCTAGACAAGCGACAGCCTGCATTGCTCATGGGCCTGCTTCGGGATGAAAAGTAATACATCATGCTTGGGCATTGTTTACCCGACTACACGGATGGGGTGATTTATTTATTTTTTGCATCCATCGGTGTTGTTTTGAGTGGTTTTTATTTGCGGAGAAAGTGGAAGAGCGATTTAGATTTGAGATGAACTTGATCTAAGAATGAGCAGGTGGCAGTGATACAGTAGCTAATTCTATCAAATTCAAATCACTTACGACTTGGTAGCTTTTGGCGGGATAATTAACGTGATAATCGATAATCGATCGCACTTTGGTCTTGTCACTAAGCTGTTCAGCAACCTATAGAACATTGATTGCACTAGGACTAAGAAACTGAGTTGGAAGTTACATTCATCCTATCATTTCCAACTCTTGATGCTGATGCTCTTCCTAATTGTCTTCTATACCTAATGAAGATTTTACAGCATTTATGCTTATCTGAGGCATGGACAAAACATCGCATACGAGCATAGAACACGACAGCATGTCACGAATTGGGGGAATATAAGATTTGGGGTTCGAGAAAGCAAAGAGATCCGGCAGCAGGGATCCTAGGGATACAGCAAGAGCAGACAACTTGGAATCCCATTTCGAGATCTGGAATCGAAAAACAGAGATCCGAGATTCGAAAGCAAGAAGTTTGGGGCCTTCAATCAGGATTCCGAGATCCTAATGCAGTTATCTCAAAAAAGGGTTTTGGGATTCGGGGAAGCAGGGTTCGGGGTACAGATTCGAAAAGCTGGCTAGTATCGACTAGAACTCGTACTTGGAATCGACTTAAGGCTAGTCAAGCTATTATGTGACGGCCTAACCACACAGGTCCCTAAGCAAAGACGAATCGAAAAGCAAGTTTGTGGAATATTGAATCAGAGACACAGGATCTGAAATAAGGGAACAAGTTATCGCAAATCAACGATCCAACAACCAAAGACAGAGAGCCTGGGATCGTAATCAGAGATCCAAGAACCGAGAACAATGTTCTCTGGATATTGAATCTAGCTTTTTAGATTCTAGATTTTAATTTAAAATTTGGGATCCAAAAGCAGAGATCTGGGATCCAAGCCGGGGCAGACCTGCAAAAATGCAAAAATCATGGGAACTGATATTGTTTATTGTCGTTATAATTCAACGAGCCACGCTGGGCCCCCTTGAAGCCTAATTTCTAAAACACTTAACAGTTATGAGGACGGACGGATCGAATACAATTTAAAAGCGCAGCGCGTGGCATGTCCGGTTGGTGACGATTACCCACGAAAGGTACCCAAACGGGTTCGGCGAACCTCAACGTGAAGCAGCGTCCTTGGGCGAAGCGGCCTGGTATAAATTGAGCCCAGAGAATAGTGTTGGGGAGTCGATCCAGTAGTCCAAAAGTCCCGTAACAAATAGTCTCTGGGCGTTGCAGTTACGCTGGTTCAGCGACTCGATACCCAAAAGCGAACAGCGAGCGTCATAGTCACTTGGACCCTCCAGAAGCGCAATGCGAACCGCGTGAATTTGCGCTGGACGGATTCCAAACGGGCTAGGGGCCGAGTAGCAGATGGCCACCATACAATGGAGGCATACTCCAGCACCGATCAAACCAAGGAGCAGTAGAACGTCTTGATGGAGACCGAGTCCGTGAAGTCGCGATCAAGTTGCTTAAGCAAACCTATCAGCTGGTTGCCCTTGGTGACACGACGTGTTTGAGCTGTTCGTGGGAGCTCAGCTTCTCATCGAGGAGCACTCCTAAATCCTTATATGGGATCTTATATCAACGATAAGTAACCAAAGATCTAGGGATGCTAAATCAGAGATCCAGGGATCTGAAATCCGGGTTTGACCAGTTCAATCCCGAAAGCAGACATTTTGATCCACGGGCAGGATCTGAGCCCCCATCGGAGATCCGGGATCATGGAATGTTTGGAGATCCAAGTTCTCGGATTTCAAAGTGAGGATTCAGATTAGGGAACTCGTCCAAGCACCCCGTTGTCCCAAAAAAAAGTGCAGCAACAGAGATAGCATGCAGACTATCCATCTGTAGAACGATGCGATCTGCTAATTTCCACGCCGGACATGAAGACCTCTTACACTGATTCTAGTGTCAAGTGTCTATTCGATGTATGTCGATTGCTAAACTCAGACGAAAGTATGGCTGCTCACAGTTCTCCATAGTTCACACAGTTCTGATAAATGTTACGTATTTACATTAAAATTGAGAATGCCCATCGTGAAGAACACTTGCCAAGGAACCAAGAATGAATTCAATAGAATCATACGCGTTTCTTGGTACACGGCGAGCCTCACTTTTTCCCACTACGCAATTATTCAACATCTGTTAAGAGAACAGTACAAAAATAGCTGACGCAGCCGTTACAGCTTCACAGCATACATGAATTATTCCACAATTCACTTTCTACATCTAGGACCATGGATGGTCTGGTTTCCCTATCTAGGCCATCGCTACTTCATTTAAAATTATTGATTCTATACTGACCCGATTGCGTGCCCGAAATCAATCGATCCGATTCATCCGACAGTCGGTAATGGTGGGTGTGTGACTTTTCAATGTCACCGGGAGCAGCAACATGCCGTGTTCACGGAAATGCCAGAAAAACCGGAAACGCGAACCGTACACGCCAGCACTGTCAAAATACGACGCGTAAATAAACACGATCGCACGATGGTTACGTTCGATCGTAACAATGTAGAGTGAGAGCAGCGAGGGCAATAAATTCTAGCCCCAATTCCGCTGACAGAGGGTTGCCTTGTTATGCCACGTGGCCATGCTGTGCCCAAGAAATCAGGACCCACTGTCCCGGCGGTCAGATGGAAATCCCTTTGATAAATGGTTTCGTTTGAGTTGGTGCGGTCCATGTGACACACCCGTAGCCAACTCTAAGGCTTTTTTTTGTTTTTGCTTCAGTTGCGAAATTTTCCCACCCATCTTTGCGTGGGGCAAAAAACCGGCAACAAATTGATTGATTATCAGCAGTCAAACTTCACCGGAGAAGATGATGGTGGTGGCGGTGGTGGTGGTTCGTGTCATGGAGACCCGGGTCCCTGCTCTGCATAAGTTTGTTCTATCGAGCTCTGTTTATTGACTGTTGCGCGTACTGTGCTCGGCTGTGAGGGACAGGGCGAAGGAAAAAAAAAAAAGGGAAAGCAGTGCCATCGGAGCGGCATCGGAATGTGGACCAACATCTGGGCGCTGTTATGAACACTTCCTCGTGCGAATGCTCTTAGAAAACGGTGCGTTCTGTCGGGGTTTCGCGAGATGCGTACGCACCGCGCCCCATAGTGCAATGTGGCATTCAGATGTGGCCACCGACCCTCGTTCCTCGGTTCAGGAATGCTTTCACCAGACGTGGCTAAAAAATAGGCAAAGCAATCGAAAGCGAACACTCCTCACCAGCGACGATTGCAAATCTCTCGTCCGTCGGGAGAAGCTGTTGTTGGGGCAGATAAGCACATGTGTCGGTGGGGCCCGTGGTATGCCTGGTGTTGCTTGCTGGTGCTGCGCCAAATGCGCGCTTCGAGTGGAAGAGTTATTAATGATCTGTGAGCATATCGGCAGAGACGGGATATAATCGCCGTAGTACACTTCGGAGTGTCTTCTGCAAAGTCAATTCAATTTAAAAGGTGTTAAAATTAATTTGCTCGCGTAGTGGGTTAATGTGGAGGTTTGCTTGCAGTTAAAAAAAGCATACGAAATTACTTGATCTTCAGACGCGATATAGAAAATTGTTTGTTGATTTTTAATCACGTCTGACCTATAAAATTTATACTATATTCAATTTGTCACTCCTTCAACATAGCTCGGCAACCGCTTAGTGGCCTTGGCCTCTTCCTGCCATTGACACGTCAACGCCATTACTTCATTTCATGATGTATCCTCTGTCCATGCAGATGGTCTACAGAGTTTGAGGGCCTTTACTGCTATAATGATGGCATATTGAGTGATAGGATACAGAATAAACTGCTCCAATAACAAACCCTGGAGAGATTTTCCTGGATGGAGATGTAAGTGTACGTACACCTGGTGATACTGGTGCTACTCATCATCAGTATGGCAGGATATGAATTGGATTGGATTGAATCAGGATTGGTTTGGAAAGGTCTCGAAAAGTTCCAGCGGAATGCGGAGCTATTCGGAGTAGTCTGGAGATGATAGAATTAGTTAAACACAGAATAGTTCAAATGACTGAAATACGTAACAATAGGAATAGCGGCCCGGTGGTAGATGCGACAGAGGCGCCGGTCTTCACATGGTAGGACCGGAGTTCAAGTTTCTTCTGGGCCGTTCCCCCATAGTGAGGACTGACTATCCAGGACTTACTAGACTTATGCGGTATCATTAAGTCTAGTAAGCCAGAAATGACAGGCATGACCTAAGGAGGTTGTTGAAACGCGGTTGAATTCTTTAGAAATCTTTAATGCAGAGAGAAATCAAAAAATTTGTACACTTGTTCGTCGTTTCAACTTCGTTTCCAGACTGCCCGCCTGATTCCCGTCGGGTAGGCGCGACCTCCCTTTTTCCGATCTTTTTTGTTTCTTCTTTCTCGTGTTCCTTTGCTTTCCAACTGACAGATCGTTGGGAGCCCTATAAAGTTTCCAACAGAACTTTTGGCTTTTTTCTTCGTTAAGCCAAGAAAGATGAAGAGTAATAGGAATAAGTTACTCTCAAGTATCTTGGGGCACCTAGGAGATGCAATATGGAGCAATTTCAAGTTATCCGTTACAACTTGTAACAGTCTAGAGCAGTTAGGAAATTCCGAAGAAAATATAGTCAATCGGTTATTCGGAACATCGTTTATCAAGCTCTTTTTGAGAAGAGGGTTTAAGTGCATTTTATTATCGTGCATAGTTGAGTTTATTATTTGTAATCTCGGTCAGCTGGAATTTTCAATACTCAGGGATTAGCTGTGCGAGATAAACATGTCAGATATACCTAGCTTTACGATGCGGTAAATTTTGGAGAAGATGGCGGAGCAGCAGCTCTACTCCTACCATCTCCTACCATTTCGCTCTGCAGGACGTAGACACTGGACGCTGTGCGCTGCTTGGTCTAGAGCCGCTAAAACAACGCAATTGCAACGCACAAAGGATATTCGTCGCGGCATTACTGGACAATCGGATTGACTCGCCCGCGCTCCTTTCCCGACTAGGTCTCTACGTCCCGCCGAGATCTCTCCGTGCACGATCGCTACTTGACGTGGAGGAGCGCCGCACTCGATTTGGCTCCTCTGACCCACTTATTTTAATGTGTCGTGAATTCAACGCCGTGTGTAACCGTTATGAACCTTGTATGTCTCGTACCACGTTTTTAAATTGTATTCGTACTGTGCGGCCTTATACGTGTTAATTGTAATTATTATCTAGCATGCTTCAAGGGGGCCACTCACGGCCCGTTGAATTCAAATATACCAAATACCAAAAAAAATACCAAATCTCTTCATTGATTTTTAAGCTGCATACGACAGCATAGCTAGGGTAAACCTATACGACGCAATGAGCTCTGTTGGAATCCCGGTCAAGCTTACCAGGCTTGTAAAAATGACGATGGCCAACATCACATCCAGGTGAAGGTGGATGGAAGACTCTCTGGGCCCTTTGCTACCACGTATGCGCCGTATGCCGTATGCGGAGATGGGCTTGCCTGTCTCCTTTTCAACCGGACGCTAGAGAGAGCCATCCGTGACTCGAAGGTGGAAACTTCGAGGACCATCTTCTATAAGTCAATCCAGATCCTGGCATACGTTGACCACATAGACATCATTGGTTTGAGGCTCTCCTATATAGCAGAAGCTTATCAAAGGATCGAGCGTGCGGCACAGAACCTTAGGGTTGGAGATTAACGAGGCGAAAACCAAAATGATGGTGGCACCACCAGCGGCCCTGCTAACAAATACTGATCAACGCAGGGGTGATATATAGATGTATAGACCGAACTTTTCCAAAGTCGTCCAAAACTTAACCTATCTGGGGTCAAAAGTCAACATCGACAACAACATTCATGTTGAGTTACGAGCAAGGGCGCTGGCTGCCAACCGGTCATACTACAGCCTGAGGAAACTTCTCCACTCTAAATACCTGTCGCGACGGACGAAGCAGGTATTGTTCAGAACATTTATAGTCCCAGTACTCCTGATCTGAGACATGGACATACGCCTGATCTGAGACATGGACTCTGTCCAAAACTGACGAAACGCTCTTAGCCGCTCAGAAGGATTTTTGACCCCGCATGTGAAGAAGGACAATGGAGGAGCCGCTACAATGACGAGCTATACGAGCTGTACGATGATCTCACCATCGTGCAGGCTCCGGTAGGCTTGTCATGTCATAACAATGACATCGGACGAACACAAAGTCCTTTTAGGCCGTCCACACGGCGTGGTAGGCACAAACTGAGATGAAGTGATGGCGTTGATGCGTCCGCTAGAACTATTGGGATAACGGATTGGCCAGACGACGGCGCAAAACCGTGAGCGGTATCGAATACTGTTGCAGCAGGCCAAGACCGCGAAGCGGTTGTTGCACCGGATGATTAATGAATTAATGATCACTTTATTTAAATATTTAAACACAAATTCAATCCTAATAGCTCTTAAAACAGCCAGCCAAGAACTCGAATTAACAAGCTCTACCAATACATCTAATTACGGTCGAAGTAATGGTGAACCAAAAACCTGATTCAAAGCAAATGTGAAACGGCGCTAGAAACGGCACAACAAGCAGCCAACCAACCATTCGGTCGCAAACAAAATCTGCTTTTCGAATCAAATGCACTAATTGCACCAATAATTTCTCTCCATTCATATTCATCCAGTGCATGCTTCTCATGTCTGCCATGGGGGTCCATGCCGACGCTTCATTCTTACCGCTTATCAAACTCGTCGGCATCTAACAGCATCGCAAGAGTTGCTCCAAAACGACCACCCCCCACAGCAGTGCACATTCCCCCGATTATGTAATGCTTCGCGGGAAGAAGCAATGCAACGAACGTCGGCATTCCATGTGGTGACGGTTTGTTTTTAATTTTATTTTCCACATCCTCACATAAAAGTGCGTGAGTCACGGTGAGACAGAGAGAGAGAGAGTAGGTGCCGGGGAGATGGTTGGCAGATCTGAGCCAATTCGCGACAGTGACCGGGTGACATGACTACTCTCCCTGCACGCAGACATCGTGTCGTGCCGTGCCATTTCACGCACAGATTGACGGACGGACGGGATGACAGTTTCAGGTGGGATGGGATGGAGAACTGCGCGGGATGAAGAACGCGATGCGTTTGACGTGCTTTGGTCCGCGGTTGGGCATAAGGAAGGGCCGGCGAGAGAGAGAGAGGGAGAGAGAGAGAGAGTGGCACGGAAAAATGCATGCAAATAGAACGGAACATGCCACGGCGTTCTTTGACATGCCCCCTGGGCCAGATTCAACCGGTGGTTTTTTATGTGTTTGTGTGTGTGTTGTTTCGGGGTCGTACGTAAGCAGACATAAATTGTAAAACGGCTTTCTCGTCAGTTGACCCTCGTTTTGCCATTTCCATCCACCCCGAAATACGGTTCAACGGTTGACTCATGCCGCTGGCGGATCGATCGGTAGTAGTCAGCGTGCCTTCGTCTGTCACAAATTCGCCACCCCAAGCAGCACAACCACACACACACACACGCTATTCGCTACCAAAATATTTTTATTTGCCAACCGACACTCACAACCAGCGATGCAAATGCAACACCCTTAGGGGTACGTGATGGAAAGGCGTAAACTAATTCCAAACCGGCCGTTTCATCCGCTGGCAATCGGTGGCGTTGATGAGCTTCGGATAAACAATTATCGTATCGCTTAGCACCAACATTCGGGCACTGGAAGGAAGATGATTGATAGTTGGGAAACAGAATAAAATCCAAATCGCGAGTGTAGTTTTGTAATTTATACACGAATGTTGAGAGCAAATGCCGCAGGACCGAGACAAGCTACAGTAGAGATGATTCGGTGTTGCGTGTGTTTTTGAGCATAGTGTCGGGAATTTAAGTCAGCAGGAACGAGGTGCAAGTATCTATGCCGAAATTAAATAATTAAACTGCTTATGTGGCGTCTGAAGAATTACATTTGAGACCAGTTCTTGATCGGCTTTGAATGGTTAAAGATATGTTGCCGTTGGTAGAGCAGGCATGAAGCTGATAATTGTAGAGCTTAAACACTGGCTCATAAATTTAAAACCAATACATCAATGAACTAGAAAACAACTTAACTCGGCAATAATGCCACTGATATGATCTTCAACTTATTGAACGGATCGACTGAAAGATCTACTGACTGTACTGACCGGTATCATGCACTTAAGCTCATATTGATGATGTAGTAATATTGTGATTCGTTCGGGGTAGTCCGATGGCCAAAGCGATAGCGGTGCCGGTCTTCACACGGAAGGACCGGGAATCAAATCTTATCCAGACAACCTGCTAGTAGTAGGAGCTGACCATCCAACTTCGGCTAGAATCTTGTCCCAGGAAGTTAAAACCATTAGACAGTAGATGTACGATGATATTGGTGGCCTGAAAATCTGGATAGAAGATGGATTTGAAGTCAAAAACAGCTTGTATCGTCATAATGATCTTCATTCAATTCATTTAGTTTTTAAGTGAATACGATCCAGGATGGTGGCGTCAATATTTAAATGAATTAGTATCTTTTGATCATTCTCACTTCATGTCATAATATAGATGAGTACAATCATATTATATTTTCATAATAAAATAAGACTATCAGCTTTGTTAAATAAATGTCATAAACATTTGTGACTTTATTAATGTTTAATTAATAAAAAATGTTAAATTAATGTTAATTAATGTGTTGGCAAAACTCTCTCTCAAAATTGGCAAGAGTGTTAAGATTTTGAGGATACTTTTGCCAAATTTGGATTTGATTATATTCAGTAGAAGTATCGGAAGCAAGGATTTGACAATCGAAGATATAAGTAGTATCAGTGGAGAGCCTGACTACTAGGCCGATTGAAAAAAGTTTTATCCAAAGATTGGTGAGACAAGGCCAAGATTTTACTGAGAGAATTTCATTGGAGATACCTAAGGAAGTTTTATATTGAGAAGGTCCTAGCATAGAGACACTTTCCGGACAGCAAGGTAGTAAAGTCAGTCCTGCATACGGGGAGGCGATCTGGATGGGATCTAAACACCGCTCCTAACGTGTGAAGAACGGCACGGCTGTCGCCTTTGCTACCGAACCGAGGAATTAATTTGACGAATAGTAAAGATCACCGGACGATAGAATACCGATAAACTGCGAGCGTCTTTGAACGATCAGATTCAGACCTTTAGGTAAGTAAATTCTGCGTAAGAAACAAGAAACCCGTGTCCGCTTTTCACCGCTCGATTGATTGAACAAGTTTATCAACCACAATTTGCACGAATCAAAACCCGCTTTGACAGAAAATTACCTCCCTTATCCGTCATCCGATCCGTCTTAATCATTCCACACGGTTTCACGGTTTTCGATTAAGATCACAAACAAATCCCAGCCACGATCGCGCTTCAATCGCGCACGACATGGCTAAACAACACCGCGGCGCTACTTCATGCAACAGGCACAACAATAATTCACCGTATCCGAAAAAAACATTGTAACGCTGCAGGCGGGCGTTCGGAATCGGTGCCGACGATCAAAGACTTTACACCACAAGTACACCGATGTGTTTCGCGGCACACGTGCGCTCGCGTTTGTTGTTCCAGGTTCCACAAGCGATAGCATCAATCATCCAGCGGTAAAATGGATCCGAGAATTCGATCGAATCTCCCGGTCCTCGGCAGCGGAGTCTGATGATAAAAGTGTTTGAACGGTATTAGAGACGAAAAATTCACCGCCAATCCCCACAAAGTGCTATAACATGTTCACCTTTTCGCGCAAGGTTTCACTTAATAATTGTTGGGTGCACCACTCTTTGGCACTAGAGGCAGGATCTGTGCCACAGCTACAACATGACGCAATTCGACGGAGTTCTTCAACATGCCGCGGTACCGCGTGCCCGGGAATGGATCCGTATGCAAATCACCACACCAAGTCACCGATGCAGCCGAACAACTGGCAACTGAAGGTTCGTATGCTCAGCGCTGCAACATTATGGAAATGCACTTGTGCCAAAGTGCATACGTACCCCGCTCGTTCTCGCCTGTACGATGGATGAAGCAAAAATTGCATCCCAAAATGGTTGTATTCTTGGAATATTGCGTGAGCTCAGTCAGCACCGCCGTGTGCCGGGACGGGAACATTAATTCCGACACCAGACACCTCCTTACGTACCTCTTTCGGTGACAAATTGCTAGCTTACCTTGTGCGTGTGTCAGCGACGTTGAATTGAACCGTCTATCATGGCGGGGTGCTATGAGAGAAACGAGACGTGGTGCATTAGAAATCGGAACAAACCCTTGGAATGTGCGTCAGACCGATGAGGGCACGAGACACAGGCTTGGCTGAGGTTCATTTTCTCCATCCACCGTAAAGCCTTGGAATGTCGGGAAATCAAATTATGATAAAGCGTGGTGTATCGCTTTGCCTTATTTGGTGTGTAATCTCTGCCAATCTAACCGTCCGCCCGTGGCTGGTAATGTTTTACAAGCTCGGCACATAAAAGTTACAGATAAGACAGAGCTCTAATCGAAGCTACAATGTGGGTAAAACAATACCCATTAAGATGTACAGTAAACGATCTCAGGCTTTAAGATTGTGTGAAGAAATTGCGACACCGTTACAGAACGTCTATTGCCTGGCCGTTAAATTGAACAGCGTGGAAAGCGCCCTAGAACGATGTGATGATGGGCATCTTTAAGATTGCGTCTAAACCGATTACGCCACGTGATAACTGAGCGAACAGGGACGGAACGGACGGAAGAAACGAACGAGTGGGAGCGTAAATAGGTGGCGGTAACCTTTTGACTTTCGACAGGAATTGGCGGAGAAAGGCGGAGGTGTCAAACTTCAATGCAAGCTCTCTACATTGTCCATACCAAGGAGCTTCGGTGTTAATATTTGTAGGTAGTAATGATCATCTGTATATCTCAAGCAGGAAGATGCTAGGAGACCAAATTATTGACTGCCTCGGGAAGAAGCGTTCAAGAATGACAGCTCTAAATCATTCATATTAGAAGTGAGCAGATTTATCATTTGGGATCTAAATTTAATTAGGTCATGAGACAGGCCCATTCATGTCGACAGAGGTATATCATCCTTTAAACTGGTTGTGAGGTCCTGGAAGCTTCGATCATTTGGAGGACCCCGAACTCGTTAAGAGGTCTTTAACTTTCATTCTACTAGGGGCCTCCAAGAGGCTGCATTCAGAGCCTGAAGCTTATTTTATGCCAGCCTGAACTCGTTTGTATGCTTTTATGCGTTAAAATCCTCAAAATAGGAGCTGGACTTGAAACTTGCCATCCAAGAAATATTACTGGCGCAGGATATATTTGACAATTTTATCAATACTTCAATTTGTTCAGTTTACCCAGACATGTCTGAAATTTGTAGAATTTCTCAGATTTGTAGTTCTTGTGATTGGTCAAAAACACTTTTGATTCCATCAAAGAACAATAGCGTTGTTGTGTAAGTAAACGACAGGATCTGAACAAATCCATACCTTATTGAAGCACTCAATGCCTCAATAACTTGTAAACGTCTAAGTATCTCATCTGGTGAAAGACTAAATGTGTAAGGATGTCTGGCTAGATTATTTGTAGCTGATAATGGAGAGTGTGCATAGGTAAATCGCAGGACTTGCCTTGCTACGCGTAAAATCAATTCACAGAAAGCCAGGATTGGCAGACCGGGACCTTAAAGACCGGGAGCTGTAAGCAATGGTGGAGCAATCCACTTAGTGGTCCTAAGCAGAATAGGAGTTGGAGGTACCTTACACATGGCATTTGATGACTGGGTCTGAGTCAGAGGCCAAATGGAGACTTCTTAGGGAATTCGAGATCTCCTGGTCCTGAACGAGGCCGTCAGGACTTTCGAGGTCCTGATCGAGGCTGTCTGGATCCAACATCCAGTTTAAATGAAGATATGTATTTGAGGATATGAACAAGAGCCCTTGGAAGGTCGAACATCCAAACATCTGCTTAGTTTACTGTATACTATGATCCGGCCTTGGCTGTTAGGCCAGATCCAGTTTGCTTCTACAGTTTGTAGCAATTGTGATAATAGCGGAAATATTTTTTGAATATCCCTGTTGGATAAGTACTGTTTTCAGTAGACTTTTCGAAAGATAATTGAATGAGTAATTGGTCGCTCTTGTACCAGCAAGAACCAATGATAAGGTGATATTTACAGAGAGATTGATGTTCTACTTCACATCAGGAAAGTTCCTCACATTCAGCCGTAAAATCAGGTTCGCCATCCCTGTACCATCACTTGCCACCGTTAGGAATGGACGCCAGCGAAAGCCAAAAAGAAATTGACGAATCTTTGCCGATCCAACCAACCAACACGCCATATCCTGTTGCTTTTTCACGGTTACGCGAAAACCCATTACTTTACCTCGATCCTACCTCGGTGATGATGGCTGGCTGGCCGACCCCTTGCCTTGCCGCTATCGACGCATTTGGTGAGTTCTTAATTATCTCAGAAAACATTCGCCCTTCCGTGCGCGGTGCGATCGTGATTCAGGTCGGCACTTTGGCCGATGAACGAGCGGAGCGGATATTATCATCCCTCGCAGGTGCCAAACGAAGATGTTTGCACCCATCCTATACGGACCTGGATGTGGTTTAAAGTTTTGCCCTTCCATTTGCGCGAGGGATTAAAGTGTGAAGAAGTGGTGCACTTTCATCCCATCTTTGCCCTCCGGCGAACTGGAGCTCTTCCCGGAACCGGTGAATGGGGAAGTTTAGAATCCACCATCAACTTGAAGCACCGCAATCTGCACAGTTTCAACGCTCGCAGCGCTACTGCTGATGCTGCTGCTGGAAGCCACGGGGCTGATAAGTGGCAATGTTGTGCATTTTGTATCCGTGAGAGATGCTTTCTGCCCAGCATCTTGTTGTAGCGGTTTAGGGCGCCACCTCATAAAATGTGACGCGAACCCAACTGCAGCGATGAGGAACTTCTCTGCTGGCGGATAATGGCCAGCTTCTTGACAAAAGTCAGACGGTTAGCGGTAGGGACGTCTACGTGAGAGAGTTGTTCAATTTACTTCCTTTTTTCCTTATTGCAATATTTTGCAATGAACTTGGAGCAGTATTTGAAAGTCTTTTAAAACGAGGGGGGAGAGGTGTACCCTTTTTATTCGAGAGGAATGAAAACCCTTAAGTGCGGAGCGTTTTAAAGGACTACTTAAAAGATAGTTCTGTGTGGTTTAGTGAATCTTTTCAAATATGATATGAATTTTTTTTGCTTAAATTTTTGTCAAGAATGAACACGGAAAAGTAAAACTTTTGTTTCAAAAAAGCAATCAAACAATAATTAAAATAAACAATATTTTCAAATTAGCAAAATTTCATATTCGATTCATCGAGTATTCAATAAAACGTCAATTTTAAAAATATTAGACATAAATTGCACAGTAATTTTTAAATTATTTCTCCATGAAGTTAAGAACATAATACTTCATGGTAAATATTATAATAAGATTTTTTGTTCGTAAAGGATGTATTGGTAAGTAATTAGGTTATTATAAGTATTGAAATCTGAGCAATACGACTAGGCTGTCCTTAATGAACAAAAAAAATATATCAAAAGACGAATCATTTAAGTTACATTAAGTTAATGAATAGTCTTTGTAAATAATAGTTTTCACACGGCAGGACCGAGGTTCAAATCCCATTCGGACCGTTTCCCCGTTGTGAGGACAGACTAACCACCACTCCGGAATCATAAAGCCTAGTAGTCTAGAAATGGAAGGCATGATCTAAGAGAGAGAGAGATTGATAGGGAAGTAAATCTTTGTAAAGTTTTGTGGGATCAACATTACGGTCGGCCACATCCTTATAGAGTGCGATCGAAATACATTCAACACTATCTTCCAACAAGCAAAAGCTGATCCGTCTTATCCGATATTTTTTCCGTATCGGCAACCTGTATGGAGAAGTATACATTCAAAGCGCAATAATTTTACACATGTAACCATCGATAGGAAATAGGCGAATTAGGTCTCGAAAGCTTCTATAAATTAACGGATTTAAAACAATAAATATTAACTCTTTCTAAGGACTGGTTATTTAAACACTAGTTAATTTAAAAAAGGGGTAGCCCTGTGGTCGAGGCGATAACGGTGCCGGTCTTACACGGCCGGGCCGGGAATCATATCCCATCCAGACCACATACCCATACACATGACCGACTCCCCAGCTACTGCTGGATGCAATTGGCTATTTCTCTTATCCTTAACTTAGTTAGTGGTCTGACAAGAGATTTGATGACCGATCCCTTAAAATATGACTAATCCTTTAAATTTAGAGAAAATAAAGACATTCTCATTTTTTTATGTGCTTTCTATTGCAGACAATTATTTTAAATATTCGTGTTTATTTTTAATTTTACACACTACGCTTTATTCCTTTGACACACAAGTATCTGAAGGGTTAACATTTTAGCGCACAAACCGTTTTTGAGCCACTAAAGAAACAAAACTGCAAGCAACAGGCAACCCATTGAACTCTGCTCCAAAGCACTCTTCTCGTGATGATCGGTCGCCCTGCAACAGCCTTTCCCGACCCAACCCGCCCGCATGTGCATGTGCATCCCGCCGTATCTAATCGCTGCGCCACCCCATTAAAGCACATTGTACCAAACGGGAGCGAGCGTGTGATCAATTAATTTATTAAAAAGAGATATAAATTCATCCGCCTGCAATGTGCTGTGTTTGCCCATTCAAAAAAGAAAAAGCTTCAAATACACAAACATTGCAAACTGCATACGGTTCTGCAGCAGCAGTTCATTAAATAATTGCAACAACGCTAGATAAAACCTTCTGGAGTGGCTAGCGGTTTGCTGTACTGTGGACTGGAGTTGAGAGCAGTGTGGAATGATGTTACTCGATGTTCACCATCAGCAGCGCGCATATTGCTCAATACTTCCCGTTCTGATGTAATTCTGGCCCAACCCGCGAACGCCAAGAACGATGCTTTCACTCGAAAGTGTGACTGTGGCATGTGGGGCACGAAGCGCTGGAACTACACATTTCATTGACTCCACGGCCCGCCACGTGCTTCGTGCTGCGGCGGCACTAGGTCAATTCGTGCGAGACAGGGAAGGATCACAGTGGCGAATGCGATACGCGTATGTGATACCACACTTAAATTACCGCCATTTAGCTATGGCCGGTCGGGTGAGCTCACCGACTCAAGAAATGGCCACGGGCACGATTGGCAATCGCTGATGTTTGCTTAATTGATATCGCTATGATTGAACACGCTCACATTCCAGCGTGCCTAGAACAACGTGCGAGGGTGGTTGCGTAATTGCTACAAACGCCGCGGGTCACTTTCTTCCTTATCGAACGGTTGAATCGGCTTGCTTACACGTGTTTCGCTAATCGTTTGTACGCTATTCTAATTTGTGTAATTTATGGATGAGTCTATTTGTGCGGTGCAATGCATCGTAGCTGGGATGGTGGTTATTCGTACCGGCTCGGTATCGGCTCGGCTCGGCATTTCCAGACAAAGTATTCAATTCTATTAATGCAATCTTGTTTGCGCAACATGGGTAATCCGGAAGCAACAAGGTCAGGCCGTTCTAAAAGTATAGTAAAAAATGGAAAACCCGAATGTAAAATAAATACTACAAACAATGCCATTCCAGGGATAACCAGAGTGGAGCTTGCGCAAATAATTCTGAACAAGGCCTTTTGTTTTGCAATTTCATTTGCACACGCCTAAAACGCATGGTTGTGGTTTTTATTCCTAGGGAAATCTAAAAAAATACTGTTTAAAATAGTTCAGCGTATTCAGTCCGATGGACGAGGCGATAGCGGCAGAATCGGGGTTAAAATCCCACCCAACGGGGTGGTTCGTCGTACGCAGGACTGACTATCCCGTTACGGGTACAAGCGAGTCATGAAAATCTAGAAATGGTAGACCAAGACCTCTCCAGGTTGTAGTGCCAAGTAAGAAGAAGAGACTAACCTAAGGATACATTGAAGGTAGATGAAAAATCCGATCACTAACTGATCAATTCGACCATACGGCGTCAAGCCGTCATAATCGAAAATAAATAAATAAATAAATAACTGATCAATTCCCAGATAATAGCGATTGTTCATTGCACTGACATTACTTTTTGTCCTTAATGAATTTTCTCTTTTTAAATCCATTTTGATACAATTGCTATTGCTTATCAAAAATCAAAGGTGTAATCTTTTTAATGCACGCTTCGCTACGAAAAAGCATTTTAAAGATTTCAGTATTCTCTGAGCTTGAAGCAAGGCTCCATACTGTATGTTGAAATGCTTGAAAAGACTGGCAAATGGCTTATGCTATAGGCTTACTTCAACCAAACACTAACCAAACGGCCGAATGAATGAAATTAAACAAAAATTGAATTGAATCAATAAAACAAATTTACACTACTTCATCGTGGTTCGCAACTCACTTACTTACTTATCCAGCGCTACAAGCGCTTCGCAGTATTCTACAACAAATCCTCGAAACCGCTTACGGTTTAGCGCCTTCGTCTGTCAATCGATTTTCCCGGCCGTTCTGGCGGACACATCAACGCCATCGCTCCATCTCAATTTGGGCCTCCTCTTTCCGTGTGGAAGGCCTAAAAGGACTTTACGAGTTGGGTCGTCCGGTGTCATTCTCATGACGTGATCAGCCCACCGGAGCCTGCCGAGCCTAATTCGCTACATTCGATCGTAATTGTAGCGGCTCCTCCGTTGTTCTGCCCCATATCGCAACTTAGACTAAGATGACATCAAGGTGTGATCGTTACGATCATCATAGGTGCGCATAGGCGCTGTTGGAAACTTTATAGGGCTCCCAACAGTCTGTCAGTTGGAAAGCAAAGGAACACGAAAAAGAAGAAGAAAGATCGGAAAAAGGGAGGTCGCGCCTACCCGACGGGAATGAGCAAGATCAGTCTGAAAACGAAGTTGAAACGACGAACAAGTGTACTATTTTTTTGATTTCTCTCTGCATTAAAGATTTCTAAAAAATTCAACCGCGTTTCAACAGGCGCAATTATTACAGCAGACTCCTTTCACTTGCTATTAAGGGAGCAGATCATTTGTTTGGAAGGGAAGAGACCAAGTTATCATCTTACTATACTCAATCAAATGAATATTCTCATAGTTATATTCTTAAAGATTTGAGATGATTAGAATCTGCCACAATCCTCGCGAAACTCTGACACTCAAATGACCTATGACACTGTTCAAAATAATCCACCCCATCTTCACTGTTGTATTCGAGCAGTGAGGAAAGAGGTGACGATTCTCTATGCTAGAATAAATAAATCCCTATTCACGCCACAAATTATGGTTGCAAAACAGCTCTTTACACACATACATAGGATGAGTATAGACAGATATATTTAACAATGCAATGTCACACAAATGAAAAAGGGCTCAATGTAGACATCCGGGATATCGCAAACGATACGCTTTTGACCGTCATCTATTCTTGACTTGATCTTGAAAAAACCGAATTTAATGTGACATTGAAAATTGCAATCCGGGCTCCTATTGTTATACTTTTATTTTTTGCGTTTCCCCTTTCGATTGCTCATATAAAAAGTGTGGTACATTCGTGGTGATATATGAGAAATGTTGACAACCTCTTATCCATAATTAAGCTGCTCTTACCAATCTGGTGACATATTTATCGGAAACCATATTTTGTTTCTACGCGTAGGATAACGCTCGAATGACAAATTCCCCAAGCTAGCGATGAGAAGGGAGGGAGACTACATTGAAATATGTTTGTAAAACAACCGAAACGACCGATGTGCTTCAGAAGCGAAGACATCACTCACAGAATAATCTGTTGGCTACGAGCAGAGGTTCTGTTCTTTAACCTACAACCTGCAACCATTCGGTTCACAGGGGATGCATAGAGGAAACGTTTTTGTCGCTCTTCCTTTTTAGTATTTGAGTAATTTGTGGACCGTTTTTCGATGCAAACATGCTCTCAAATTTTCACTAACTAGGTAATTACTGCAGTGACCTTGTTGCGTTTGTGCTTTGGAAACTTTTCATATATTAACCTGATTTAACAAATAACATATTGTCATTGTTTAGAGTCATCCTTAACGATTAGCTAATTACTGTATCATCTGAAACTGGAGCTCGACCGAATTTGTGCAGGATTGTCACTGACTTGAGCTAGCAATTGCGAGTCTAAAGTCCCTCTGTTCTTGGCTTAGCGATTTATAAGGTCATCCCTTCCATTTTTTGCTTACTTATTGAAGTATTATTAGTCACCATAGCGCAGAGAATTAGGCTCGCCAGGCTACGTGGTGCTGTCATGAAAACGGCACCGGACGACCCATAAAGTCCTTTCAGTCCGCTTACATCAGACGAAGGGATGGCGTTATAGTCCTTATAACAAGACCTGACGAACGCACGAAGAACTATTATTTGTTAGGCATTTTATTGGGCGGGTTAGTCACGAGGAAGATATTTAAAATTACATCAGCAGTGACGTTTAACAAAAATTGACCATCCAACTAAGAAGTCTAAGAGACGACAGACAGCGGGGAAACACTTGGATGACTTGGACACTCCAGCCGTTTTGAAGAAGTATTTTTAACCAAGCTTGCATTCTATGCGCATGATGTCAAGCGTAAGGTCGCCTTTTGAAGGAACCTAATGGCATAATAAAAGAAAACACAACCAAGCATCGAATTGCAGCGTAGAGATTGAGGAGAAAAATCCTCTTCCTTACCCCACTCTAATCCTTCCAACGACTTGACCTACTGAGTGTGCGGAATTTTTAGAAGAGTCAAAGAAGAAAAACGCCACTACGCTTTCCCTGACCACGCACACATTAAGTTAATCCGCATCTGGCGCACACAGGGCAAGTTACAATTTTGAGTGAACCAAGCCGAAGAAGAAGCGACAAAATCTAGAAAGAAAGTAAAATTAAATAAAATCCTACCGCGCTGTGTTTGCACGCAGTTGCATGTACGTCGACGGCCGTCTCCCATTTGCCTACGGGTTTTTTGGTGGGATGCTGCTTCATGTATTCTTTTTTCGGACGGCTCAAAAAGCAAACGCTGACCATCAACACACACACACGGTCGTGCGTTTCACGATCTGTGCCAATGCAACGGGCGATGGATGGGATGATATCATTGCTCGTAGCAAATTCTCAGTTGCCGAATGTTGTTCGCCGCAGCAGTGTGGCGCTCTGTCCGCCTCTCCGTATGATATGATTCAGCAAACGTTTAGCGGCCGCAAGAGGGATGGGTTTGGTGAATTACACGACATGGCACGCACGCCTGACCCTTCTGCTTGCTCTGCCAGCTACTACTGGGTGGGCAACGTTGCCGAGGATGGTTTGCTGCTCGTGCACATGTTATTACTAGCTTTTATTGGTTCCAATGTTGTTTAGACTGTCCGGACTGCATGCAGCCCGCTGTATGTCAGCGCATATCATGTTCGAATTTTATCTCATTTGTTCAACATCTTTTTGGCGCGTTTGATTGGTGCCACGCGGTGGGATTCGTCATACGAGATGAAATTTGACCTAGTTTGTAATGGCATTTTTTGAAGAATGTTACGAATTTGATTGCAATGCTATTCGGGTTATTTTATTCGCAGGAAGCACTACAAGGTTGTGATATTTTATTTGACGACACTGGCAGAGTTGCACTGGCAGTGACTGTGTAATTAAAAGGGACCATCGACATGCAGCTCTTCCTGTAGGCAATTTTATTTCAGACGGTTCAAAAAACATATATGTCTCAGTTTGTTTTTGACATAGATTGGGCGTAATTTTATATTTAATTGGATTTCAGTTCAATTATTAGTACTCTACAGAAAGTATGATTAAAAGATTCGGTAAATATAAGATGCCCTTTTCTAGGCTTAGGTCTAACCATTTCGCATTGGGTGCGCATCTCCAGCGTATAGGACGGGCCGACTCCAAAACATGTGGCTGCGGCCTCGGATACCATGACATAGATCATATTCTATGGTCTTGTCTGGAGTACGAGGCAGCACGACCCTCCTTATTGGACGCAGTTCGGGACATCGGCAGAAAGCCCAAAGTTCCAATTCGAGATCTGCTGGGGGGCGGGGATGATGCCTACCTGAGGGCTATTTTTGAGTTCTGCCGAGCGAATGGTATTGTAGTCTAGTACCCAACCTTCTTTCCTTCCACTCCTACTGTTTGTCTGTTATACGTGTTGTATCTCGCTTGTGTGTATGATGATGAATGACTGATTGAATGAATGAATGTATGAATGAGTGCGATATTAGAGGGGCTTGGTATGGCACAGACGGAATATCCAGGATGATCCAGGACCAAAACTACACCGTTACAATGGCGTGTTGCAACGGTCAAAGAAAGCAGACAAGCCAGAGGGATGGAAGAACGCTGGATCTCGACACGCAGAAAACTGACGATGGCATATCCCAAAAAACAAACGGGATGAGATGATAACCTACGATACCGACCCTCGCAACCAACACTACAACGACTACTGGATGACGGATATATATCAACCGAGCTCACCCGGGATAAGGTGCCCTTTCACGGTTTGGAGAAGGAAATGTTTCCAAACCATCGTGAATTGTACTTATATTTGTAATTTAGCTTTAAGCAATACGGCCAGGCCGTTCTTTATGAATAAAAAAAAAAAAAAGATGCCCTTTTCACGATTCGGGGAAGGACATATCATGAATCGGTCAGTCAATGTCCCTTTCAATATGTAAAATAAAAGATGGTTATAGCCGCTATTCATTTGATCAAACAATTCATTTGATTAAGAATTAAATTTACTACTAAATAGTTCAAATTATAATTCCTTTGTTAAAAATTTAACACATTTCATAAGTTTTGATATTTTTAAACTGAACTGAACTGAAGAAAATTTTTGATGGAACTGTCTTTAACCTCTTCATAGGAATAGATTTTTTTGGTGACATTTATCACAAATCTACAACCTTCAGATTTAGAAGCCCGACCTGCAAATTCATGCTCTCCGGCAAGAAATGGCTTCTGCAGAATCTCTATCATTACTACTTCACTCCGAAAGAGCAATTGGGTTCCAGAACTGATTTAGGAAAATAAAATTCAGATATACTATATAAGTTAAGAGGCAGAGTTAATATACAACCGAATAAAATATTCTATTTAAACAAAAGATATCACATACAAAGGTAACCATGTAGAGAAGCACAAAAAATTACATTTTTTCAGGAAATAGTGGCTCAGTTTATATATCTTGGCGCAAGAAGCTCGATAGAGTCCTAGTCTTAGAAGTTCTGGCATCTCTGACTTAACTATCCCCTAGTAGCTGCTAGATAGGCAACTAGTTTCCCTGTAGCAAGATTAGCTAGACAGTAGGACGGACTGAAAGGGATTTGTTACTAGTCCCCACTTGCTAGCAAGCCCAGCTCTTACCAGCCTTTACTTCATTAATTGCTAAGAAGTAAACCAAACTCGTTTAGAACTTTCCCAAGATGTCTTTATCTTTTTTTCCTAATAGAGTACCAAGTTGCGATAGAAAAAAGATGTAGCAGTTGCAGATTACAACGAATCTATGGAGCGGACAGCTTTGAGCTATCCGTGAAATTCCTTCAGCCGAGCCGATCAATACAATACCACTAGATAGTAGTGTTCTATGCGTAGTACTTTGGACCTTAATCTCGTAGTTAGTGCTTTCGGCCAGTTTTTCTTACCATACAAAATATACTCCCTACGTTAGTTTCCCCCAAAGCGAACCAAAACAGCAAGTGCCTCCATTCTCCAGCGAATCGTTAATGGATGTTGATGATAAAGAATGTCTTCCGTTCACCATTCCAAAAGACAAACTGATCGTTCGTCCTCAACACACACACGTTCCCAACCCAAAAAAGCCATCGCTCTGCTGGATGTTGTCAAATTAATTCGATTATCTTCGTCGCCGTGTGCTCTCCAAGGCAAAGGCGCGACGATAAGCGCATTCGTGTAATTATGATCGATGAGGTTTCCACGATGGCGCCACCTTTCCCTTCTTCGGTTCTTCGGTAACACGAAATTCGGGTCGAAACAACATCATCCAGTGTACTGTTGGGTAAATAAACTCGCGGAAAACACATGCTCCTGAGGGAGGACGGACTGCACAACCAAAATGCTTCCAACAGCAACATCGAAAATGAAATAGAAAATCCATCACATTTTAGCCAGTGCGCGATTCTACTGGCGCGCACGATCCACAAGCGCCGATGTAGGACGGATGTTATTTATTATTTATTTGTGTCGTACGTGTTTTCAGCCGGGTTTTCTTTTTTTTTCTTACGCTACAAGAAATTCACCCCCGCGATTCTCGCGCATCGCATTCCCGGGGCGGACTTCCTACACCACGAACGAGACTCACGATTTATGAGTGCCGTGAAATTGTTCACACTTTTACTTGGGACCGGCTTGGCTTGCAGCGTGCGGGAGAAAATTTTTAACCGATGACTTAACACCAAACTGCTGACCCTGACCAATTGCGCATCGAGAGCACTGGGGAGGGATGGTAGTTCTGCCAGGGGGTAGTGGTCGCGTGTTCTGCCCAGCGCAGCTTGCTCACCAGCAGGAGACATGATGTCAGCGGTGAACCTAGCCGTCCATGACGCAACCACCCTGGGACACACGGTCTGTGTTTTACTTGACGACGTAATCGGCTCACCAGACGGTCGAGCACAAGACAACAAAAAACCGTGCTTGGTGAGGTATCGCCGTCATTCACGATACGTATGCAAATGAATGAATTTGAGCGGTTCCGAGAAGTGATCGTTCATTAAAGATCGCCAGGGAGCGTGGAGTTCGCGTGGAACATCAGCAGAGCGAGCTCAATATGTGTGTTGGAAATTGTTACGAATTCGCCGAGAATCATCATCCGATTTCTGAGGAAACAAAGGTCTGATTCACTTCCTTCCGGGCACGTGGGAAGGTGAGCTTGAACATCGCGCCGAACGTGTGTGTGTGGTGGTGATCAATTTCTGGTAGGATTTGCATCGGATTGAATCGTAAAGTTAGTAAATCGTGAATGATGTATATAATAATAAATCAAAGGGATTTTAGTCATGATTTAATACCACGATGGCTGGATGGCGATCATCGAATGGCAGTTAGCCGAGTAGGCCGTCCAGGGTCCAGAGTGTCCAATTTTGCTGAATATCTTTAGGAATACTATTTTACTAACAAGGGAGAATACTTTGGCGGCCATGATTCGATGAGATCGTAGGACATCCAACAATCCAAAGAACTGTCCATGTGGTGTCCAGTAATAATTAGAGATTCAGGAATGCAAGTGAAAAGACTGGATAAAAGAATCTCACCGTGGTGTTAGATGCGACAGAGTTCAAATCTCGTCTTCAAAGCCGTTCTGCCATAGCAAGGACTGACTGAGATTTCGTTAAGCCAAAAAGAAGAAGAAGTAGATCACACAATTTTAAACTTCTTCATATAGACTTCTCTCGAAAAGGGTCTCTTTATAAACTACGCTTCTTCGATTCCCTTTATTCCACCCTTCAATACGAGCCACTGACTAACAAAAAAATCTTTCTAAGCGATATCCCACCGCTTCTCTAGCAAAACCCGTAAACAAATTAACAAATGAACAAAAATGCTGAACACAGCCGCCAAACGCCACGACTAGGCGCCACCGGACGACGATTCGAAATGACCCTTAAATTTATGTCTCTATCGAGTCGTAGTTCAACCATTTTCTACGCCGCCTAGTCGCACCCATCCGCTATTGCCTGCGCTATTTTACGACAGGATGAAGAAGAAAGATCGAAAGCAACAACCAACAAAAAAAAGTGGTCAATTAGTAAGTTGATGAGTGGTGTGTTAACATTTTGGTGTCGTTGTACCATCAACCATCATCGACACCATTGATCTTTGGAACGGAAATTCGGAACGTTACGCCGGTTGAAACATTGCCACAGGAAAAAAAAAATTGTCCACCGTCCAAATGGTACGAGTTGGCAACTCGTTAAATCGGCAGCTCTAGTAAACCGAAACCGGAGCAACCGGGCCACCGGTGATTGAACTCGTTCCCATCTTTGAAGCACCAAAGTTCAAGGCTGGTAGGCAAAATTCGTCCCCAACCCCAGAACCCTTCCCGAAAATCCTCCCGGCTCCGACCGACACAAAAAAACGGTGCCATTCTTCGTTCATCACATGCGACAAGTGTTTTCACACCACCACCACCAGCAGCACCAGCAGCCACATCACCATACCGGGAGTGTTTGAATCGAGTGAGACGAATTTTATTATTTATGTTTTATGATCGATTGTTACGAATTGATAGGCTTCGGGTTTGTCTTGGGCAGCGTCACCGGCGTCACGTTTGTGCAACGATCGAGAGCTTGATTGGCCTTCCTGTTGGCACCGGCGGTTAGAAAATTAAAACAAAACAATCCCCTGCATACACGATCCGGGAACTCATCGGCAATCATAATCATAAAACGGGCAGGCAAAACTTGAGTTGTAAAACTTTTCGAACAATCGAACCGCACGAGCTGTGCGTGCGCGGATCAGCCAAAACCCCAATGGCGGTTTTTGTCGGACGAACGATCGAAAACGGATGAACTGTAAGATTCCACAAGCTCATAAAATTCCGCTGGTAGCATTAAATCGAAACAAACGGGTCTGTTTCACAAACACCTCACATAGCATTTGTTCTGCCTGTTGTTTTGTGTGACTTTACGCAGTGTTTTGTATTACCGCTGCAAAACATATCAATCGTGTATTGTTTAAACATTTGATTTACTTACTTACCTGCATTTGATTTATGTGATCGTCAATTTGGTCATTGCTAATTTGGCTTTGTGTGTTGTGTGTTTCCTTCTTCAGCTCACATTATTTTAGTGCATTTTGAATGCAAATTAGTGTAATTTAAACAATTTCAGCCAAGGATGGAAAGACAACATCAACAGTCGACATACTTCAGCTCACGATTTTTATCAATTCTCGGTTTCGGCTCACGTTTTAGTAGCAGTGACTCACATACGCCACTACGATATGGTCTCTGTCTCAAGTCACTGTTCGAGAGGAAGATGCTCATAAGGATTTTTGGCGCTGGTTATGTGAAAGGACGACGGAGTGCCTGATACAATAGCCTCTCCTTAATGCAACAGGTTCATTCTTATGGTAGTGGTTCCACAGAAAAAGATCACGGTAAAAAGGCCATGGTAGCGGATTGGTTGACCCGGGCGGTTCAAAAGGACATCTGCAGCATACCAAGACCGCAGAGTGGATGCAACACCGGAAAAGAAAGTAACACACGCACAAATCATATTATCACACACTGCACTTAGAGGCCACTTAGCTTTAGCAACGTTTAAACTAATTTTACTTAAATCTGATTCACGATAAAATTGTGCAGAGAGCTTAACCTAGTACATTCTGAACACTTTGCTGCAAGAAAATAAACATAAACAATACTCTGACGTTTAGTGATTTGACACAAAGCTGTGTAACAGGCACGTGGTACTGAATTGTCATATATCCTGGTGAAATATTAATATTTTGTAAAATTAAGATTAATTCAGTTTGTTATGCAAAATACAATAGAATTGCACAAAAAATGCAATAAATAGATTTATCTGCTTTAATTGAGCATTTGCTTTGTTTGCCCAGTAAAATGACGCAGCGGATAAGAACATGACAATCTGGTATGGTGCAACCCGATTTGCGATGCCCATCCAACCACAGCTTCATCAACGGCAATCGGCAACAAAGCAGCAATTCCTACTAATCGTCTACCATCGACGCTCTGCAACAATCCTTACACGTGCGTGCGTGAAACATTTCGTGAGTTTACAACAAAAAGAACTTGCTCAAAGCTAAAATGGAGGAATCAGGTGATATCGCTGTTCCGGATGGTTCACAGAGCAACAGCTCTCACTCCCCGGCACCAGCAGTGTTGGAGGAACCAATAGTGCCGACCGAGCTGACAAAGCAACCGGAAGAGCCGCTAGCGCGATGCAACCCAAACATCGACGAACGATTTTTCGCGTACCGGGTCCCAAAAACGCCTGATATTTGCAGCGAGTTCAGCGAAGCCACACTGGAAGATAACAGCAGTTGCTGCACATCGGTAGCCGGCAGCAGTGTATCCACACTGTACCGCTTCAAAGGTAAAGAGCGCCGGCAGCTGAATAAGATCCGGAAAGCGCGCCAGCTCAAACGGTACCGCAAATGGCTAATGCCGAAAAACGCGATCGCAGCGCTGAACGAGATGAAGGATGTACGCATAACCGAGCTGACCGTGAACACCGTCGGCCACCAAACGAAGGTGTCACTGCTGATCAACAACGTCCGATACGAGGAAACAGCCAGGAACAAGCAGGTAGCGCAGCACCAGCTGTACGAGCGAGCGCTGCGCGATCTCATCATTGCCCGGCTGGCAAATTCGGCGTCGCAGGATGTGCCAAACAACGGTGCGGAAGATCTGCCGATGGAGCATCTGGCGTCGTTCGCCATCCATAAGCTTCTGGCCCAGTGGGAGAGGGATGGATACGAGCTGCCGATTTTTGCCACGTCTTCCGGCACGAAGCATCACCAACCGTCACCCCGGAAACCGACCGGGCAAGCGAACGCTGTGCTGCCATCGAACGCATCCAGCTACCATCCGTCGATGCTGGTCGTCTACATGCGCCCCCAAACGTCGTTCGACGATCTGGGCTGGAACGGTGATCTGCTGAATCCGGAGTTTACCGCCGGCCTGGTGTTGGACGGTCACTACTTTATCGGCAAGGGCCGCTCGAAGAAGCTGGCACGAAAGGCGGCAGCTATCAACGCGTGTAACGTCCTGTTCGGGGTAGTGTTCGACGGGAGTGTGCAACACTTGTGTGACCAGTTCAGTGAGTCGGAGCTTAGTACGGATTCTGTTTAGAGGATCTTAAATCCTTTTTTTTTCTTAGTTTTCCACAACCTATCGGATGCCGATAGAACTATCTCTTTTTATGATTTGAAAAACAAATTCAGAAAAGATCCTATTACAAGTAGCTGTGTAACGTGTCGCCACACAGTTCATCAACTCCGATTATAACACACAGCTGAGAGACATCCTTCATTCTAATTCCCACTAAAAACGCTTTGTTTAATTCACTTGCAAACTTAACTCGTAATATCAGCACATATTTACTGCTTGAAAAATGGATAACGATGAATAGTTAAAACAAAATAATACTTGATTAAAACTAAACATTTGTTAAGTTACATGAAATCAATAGGCCCTACCGCTCTAAGGGTAGGGTTTTGAGTAGCTGGATCATACTCCCTTGAACACCGACACCCGACCGTTCAGGCAACGGGTTTCAGGCATCTTAATTACATGACACATGTACTGAAATCAATGCTTCTTTACCGTCTAAATCTTCTCTACGAACATCATCCGAACATAGCCGGTACGCTGAGAGCAAGTTAAAACGCCGATAGGGTCTGATTTCGCCTTCTAACTTAGAGCATTTTATACTGTCGAGAAACGTCAAGCGAGAAATTGGTCTTACGAAGTAGCGACTCTGCGCCGATTGACCGATTGTTATTACGCCTGCTAGAAATGAAGACTAAGCGTCTCTTCATCGTCTTCCCGATGGTTGTAACCCTAGAAACCAACAGGCCTTCCTAATCTATAGCTGTCTTTTCGGTGCAAGAATACTAAATGAATGAACTCTAGAATGATCCTCTAGACTGGAGTAGTTGAAGTACTTCGCTTCCAAAAGGCTTTCTAATATTGGTTATCAGAAATGTTCATGAGAATTCTGAAACCTGGAACCTGTTTTCTACACAACTTTTCTTATCAAGCCAAGTTTACTGCAAAAAGAATTTTCATCGCTTTTCCAACGCTTAAAATTTGTTTCGCTTTTACTTCAGCTTTTAAACTGATTGGAAATGTCATCTGTAGCATTATACCCTTTAACACGTCTGGCATTACTTGTCCACTTTACTATGTTCCATCCGGATGTGCTCGTTGAAACCGGATGTCTATCTTGTGGAGTTGTGGTATTCAAGCCAATCTGATTAAGGGTCCAAGAAGTTTATGAAGCAGGTTCCAGACATCATCAAAAATCCGTTCTACCATAGGTCTTAGGTCGTTCGTCATTATCGCTTTTTCTGAAGCGTCAGCTCTCCATTTTCGGAGGCGCCTTCCTGAAGTGTGATTTCTTGATCTTTGGAGCACTTGAAATTGTCGTATATCTTCACGTATCTTCAATTTAATAAGTGATTCGTATTTAGGTCTAAGACAATCACATTGAATTCTGTAACTTCCCCGAAGATCTTGGATCACAAGAGCAAATGAATCCTGAAGCGTACTAGGAACCTCCCTAAGCTCATAGTCATACATCATCAATGCAGTGCTCAACTTTGCTAGTTACCGATTGATCGGACCACTTAGCCCCTTTTGCTGCTACACTCCTACAAAAACCACTCTGTTGCCACAATTCCCGCGAGGCCATTTGAGCGATAAACTCGGCCGATTGCCCGCTCGCAGCAAACCCTACTTTGATGGTGGCGATTTTCGATTGTTCCAAACAATGCGGTAGTTAAGATTGCATCTTAAAATGCAACTCCAGTTACTCGTGGTGCGCTCGATAACGAAAACCCGATAATTATTCGCCATCCAATCGTGTCCGCTGCTCCCGGGTTCCCTTTCGCGGCGGTGTAACGTTACACGACCGTGGAACGGAATCGGGGATGGGCCAACATCATCAAAACACCACCGGTCAATCCGTTCCGGTGCGCGTACCGACCGTACTGGGAAGGTATGTCCGCGGCACACCGTTTCTAGATCTCTTATTAGCGAATAAACGGGCAAACGGCCCTTCCATTCCTTACGCAAACCTCCTATCTTCCACTAGCAAACTACCGAGCCACTTGAGCACGATAATCTTAACCTCGTTTCCTCGTTGCAACCGGATGCATTTGCTGGTGGAAGAGTTGAAGACACGCGAAAGGTAAATTTGAAGCATCAGCTCAACGAAAGACGAAGAAAAACGGGAGCTTACCAAATAACGATCAACAAAAATAAAATAAAAAGATAAAAAACCGTGGCAAGAAAGTGAACTTCGGATAGGACGGAAGATATCAGCAGCAGCAGCAGCACTTCCTTCGCTGTACCGACCCCGACCATAACTCATTATGATTTATTGACGGTGATTTATCCAGCACTCGAGAACCTTGATGGCAAGATAAAACATTTGACGGCGTGGGGTTATGACCCTTTCCCTCCCATTGGTCACTCTTTTCCCTCTCCCCCTATCCCCCAAAAAAAAACCCCGTCAACAGGAAAAACAACCGGAAGGACTAAGGGGCATGCCGCCATGGATGAAATTGAAGCCCGGACCTTCACGGGGTTAAGTTGCTACAATATAAAAACAAGCTAAAGAAAAAACACCAGATAAATTCAATTTAACGTTTTTATTTCTCTCTCTTTTACAACAGGAAACTAAATAAACGTGTGGGCCAAAGGATACCGGATCGGGCTTAATATTAACTTCAATTAAAGTACAGCGGGATCAAGTACAGTTTGGGTTGGAGCAGAAATAAAATTAAAAAAAAAAAATTTTCACACAGGAAATGATCGTTTGCGTGAGTAATTGTTCTCGTTTGAGGGAATAAATTATAAAGGTATGGTGTGAGATGTTACGAAAATCCAGAGAACCAATTAATTTAAGGAGGAACATTTATTTAGCAAAGATTCACTTGTACAAGAGATATTTCACATTAACCGTTAGAAGGCATTCCTCAAAAGTCCTCGATACCGCTCGCTGTCCAGCTGCCTATAAATGGGCCTACCATGCCTCTAGTGTCCACGTGAACGGCCTAAAAGGACTTAACGCACTGGGACGTCCGTTGCCATTCTCATGACATGACCAGCCCATCAGAGCCTGGTGAGTTTTATTCGCTGCTTACCATCGTGCATTGTTATCACCGTAGTGGCTCCTCCAGTGTCCTTCTAAACATGTGGTCACAAATCAATGTTGGAAAGAGGCCATGTCTTAGGAGCTGTTGAGAGTACTGAAACTGTTTTATACATAGCGACAGGTGTTTCGAGGGAAGTTTTTTCTTGCAGGCTTTAGTACTAACGTTTGGCAACACTAGCCATGCATGAGATGAAGTTTTGGACGGCATCCAAGGAACAATCTCCTGCCCATCCCTTCGTAAATCAGTGTTAATTACCAGGACTCCATGTGGTGTCTCATTTATTAGTCAGGCTTAATCGTTTGGTAAGCTACTGCTACATAAGAGAGCCTCCAACCAAAATAAAGCCTAATAATACTGATGTCATTAGTGTATGCCAGGATCTAGATGCTCATCTGGATGTAAGCCAGCTCAGATTAAGCTTCTGCTACCTACATTTTGCTACATGTCTATGTCATCAACCAGGAAGCCAGGAGTTGGATTGATACGTGAATAATTTGAAGATGGACTCGGAAGATCCCACCTCCTAATATTATATCTAGCCTATCTAGCGCCAGATTAAAGAGAAGACTGGCAAGCCCATTTGCCCGAGGCCCGGTCCTTGGTGATAGCAAAGTCCACGATGTTTTCAATCCATAATTTCATCCATAGAAGCCTGGTAGACTTGACCGGGATTCCAGATAAAGTCATAGCTGCCCTGCTATCTTCTTCAAGGGTAAAGATGCATGGTAAAGAAGTGGTCAGTGGTAGTTTCTTATCATCTCTTCAACGAATAGAACATAACGGTCTTGTAGTAACAGACAGGGAGGAAATCTTCTGGCCGGTAATTTGATGAATGTCATGTTCCAGTTCTGTACCGTCATTTATTATCTGTTCGGCCACCATCCCGTAGTATAAATTATCGGTGATAATATTTGATTTATAATACCCCCCCTTTCAAGATTAAACATTCTCTTTGGGAATAATTGATTCAAACATCCTGTATCGTTCCCATTGCACTCTGCCCAAAATTTAATTACGCCTTTCTATTTCGCTGTTCCCCTCGAAATTGTCCTTTCGCATGCCAATTCTTCTGTCCCTGTCTGCTGAAACGTGACAATTTTTCCTACAAAAACATCCTTTTTCTTTCTGTGAGCCTTTTCCCCCGAGAGTGAGAAGCAGGTTTCAAACGATGGCTCGATTAAATTGGGCTAATTGATTCTGTGCACGTTGGTATATTGTCTTGGGACTGTATAAAATAGGGAAATGATGAAACAGTCGACCACGTGGGGTCGACAGGTGGGCACCCTTACGAGGGCACAGAAAGCAACATGCCGCACCGGTTCGGCGTTAATTGAATTTATGTGTTCGGAAATGGAGTTCGAAGTTTCAACAAACGAATCATCGGGAAGGTCGCAGAATTGCATACCGGGCGCCGTATGCCTTATTAGAAGAATTCCTCCATTGAGACGGGAGACAGGCCGTGTGCAAGGTGACGATTGATTCGTTCACTCCGCCGACGTACTTAAGGTGGTACAGCGAAACGGTGCACCCGCAACACCGTGACGTCGGATCGACTGTACTGTGCCGATACTTTATGCAAATAGTTTTCGCTAATGACACACACACACACACTGGTTGGCTGGCACCCTGACTCTCGCAGTTGGATTAAGCCGCCATCAATGTTTTGAGCGCCCAAGTGTGCAATAAATAAAACAAATCATGCTGCCGAGTGGTGGCGACGGCGTGCGCCATCGGTCGCGGTAATTGTGCAATTAGGCGGGCGCGTAAGGGCTCTCGGCAGGTCGGGGGAGAATATTTATTTCAATTGAAACGTTCAACTATCGAGCATGAACCGGGGTGACGGTGACCTGGGGGGAGGTGCGTGTGTGTGATGGAGTGGTTTGTTTTGTTTTCTATCTTTCCGCGGTTTTATTGTGAGGAAGTAATTTAGCAAAAGGGCCTCAGTTTGCCTGCAAGCAAGTGATTGACAAGTGCCTTGAGATACCGTCGATTAATTGCTCATCAATAGGAGCGGAGCGTTAGCGCATGGTGATGCCTGCCTGCCTGTCTGCCTACCATTGTGTTTTAATGAGCAATTATTGTGTCGCTTTACTTTATGACACCTTAGGATGACATACGAGAAGGGGTTGTTTTTTGTGTGCCTATTTTGTTTGTGTAATGTAATGGATAAGCGACAACACCAGTGACAATATTGTATCCAGCAGGTACATGAGGTAATAGCATTAATGAATGTTAATGCTAAGCACGCTTAATCGGATAAGTCGTGTAGAAGACCTAAGAGAAGATTGGCAGAGGATGATAATGGTTTCTGAAAACCCATTAATCGATATAACTGCTAATGCTAATGCTAATCTTCCAGAATCCTTTCTTTTTTTTGTTTGATCAAAGCAGTCTGCTTTGAACTCAATGGTGGAAGGTACTGGGCCAAATGTTGGACCCAGCACACATCTTGGGCTAACATATTGGGAGCTGATTTTTTTTTTTTGAAAATTTTAATCTAATGTAATATTCTTGTTGTTGTGGTCGTTTGAAAAGCAAGCATAAATCCTACGTGCTGTTGATTCAAATACCAAGATTCAATATAGACATAGAACCGAAGAAATTAGGTTAAAAAAAAACATAGTTTAGGAAATTAGGTCTTCCAAGGAGGGTTCTGTACATGGCCTTTGGATTGGATCCAAAAAAGCTAGAAATCGCAGAACGAGACCTATCGAGGTTGAAATCCCAACTGATAACTTGGATTGACCTATGGAAGCTTCTAACTTTGGCTCTAACTATATTTTCGAAATTGGACGGGTGGTCATCGAAAGAACTCCTGAAAGTTAGAAATTTTCTACCTCTGCTATCTCTGTTGGAATGGTCTAATTTTCCAATTTTTCCAATTTTTCAACAATTCGTTAACATAAAATAAATATTTTAAATTTCAACAAATGATGGCGTTAAACAAACACAATCTGTTTATCTGTTAAAAGAAAAACAGCTTAAGCATTAAAATCCTTCAAATATTTAAAAAACAGTATGATATAAAAATGAATCTTACCAGTATTTTTTCATAAATTTTCATCATAAAACACACTCTGCTCGTCGATCCTGAAAGCATCTACTCCGGCTCAAAGCACCTGAAATCGCAATTCAACAAGCCACTCGAAACTACTTGCAAACGACCAGTACGACGATCAAATTATGCTTTAAAAACTGAAAAGTTTCTAAAAATATTGGAAAATATCTCCCGATCGACGCCAAGCACCCGTGGTAGGCATCTCGCTCCAATTCCGGGACAGAACCACATGAGGCTCCCGCTTACTTAGCCTTGATTCCTATCACCGTATTTTAACTGATCGGATCATCAGTTGAATATTAACCGATTCAAACTAATCCTGATGCACTTAAAAGTTCGTCTATATAGCCAACCAAAAATCCATTCGCGCCAAGTGACATCCTCATTCAAATATGAATGTTAATTCAACAATTGCGTTGAGTAAGAAACCAATACTCAAATAACATCTCAAGATTCTTCACAACGGTTATCATTCTATCGTTCGACACTGAATAAATCTTTACGAAAGAAGAGGTTGGTTATGTTGGTATTGCTGTAGGAATAAATGCTAAATGGAAAACATTTAAAGACGACCTTAGACCTTCAAATTAGGAACCTCATCGTTCCTTCCTCCATTGAAGTACTTCGGTCATTTGAATGCAGAATGGAGGATGAAAGGAAGATGCAATCATCTAAGCTTCAAAACAACCATAAAACAACATTATAAACAAATACGATTATTTCAAATGATTGCATCATTGGATGCTATTGAATCCTCATAATAAAATGATTGGTCATGCAATTTGTTTCTCATTTTGTAGAGGGTATTTTTTGCTGTTTTGTTATCTTCAATATTGGATTACAATTCATTGTCCGTCCTTACGAACTATCATGATGCGATAAACGATTAAAAGCAAACAATTTATCCCACACAGTGTAAAAGGTGCTCAATAAGTTGAAACTTTTCTTTCAAATGCAGGTGTTCACAATGCACTTTTTGCTATAGACTTGCTGGCATAATTTGTTAGTTTGAGCCACTCGGCAGGGTTATGTGGAGATGCATCGGACGGTCATGCACGACGAGGGCCCCAGCAGCAATAATGGGGAAGAAAAAGCCTCATAAAATTATCGAAAATTTGACTAGTTGATACAAACCGAACAAGAACCGTAAGGTTCACGAGATGTTGGAGGTTACATCCAAGGGGAGGCTACAAGAGTCTGTTTAATACTTTTGCGGCAGAAGTAGGTCAGAAGTTTGTGTTTTCTAATGTTTGTGAGATTTTGGAGAAAGTTGTAGAGAGGTCCTGGCATTTCGAACCTCGACGGGAAGAACCACACCTTCTTTCAATAGGAGGGGGTACCGGGTCAATACGGTAAATGAACCCCAAACTCAAGCATGGTATCGAGGAAATTCGACTGATATTCTCGATGAGACTCGTTGACCTCCCCGTCGGCGACTGCCGTAAGTACGCTGGATCCTTGTTGTACATGAAGGCCAAGCAAACAGCTTCAATCCACATCGACTTGAACATGGAAAGGATCAGGTGTTGGATTAAATTGAATAATCTTTAATCTCAAATCCAATCGATTTCACTTCTCTTGACTAACACCTGGATCGCATCGCTATTTCCATAAAAAAAATGGTGGTTCATAAAAATTAGTTCCAGTAATCTTGCCTCCTACCAAGTGGCCGGCCGTGTAGCCTTCACCGTTCCTAAACTACTGACCAAATGGAAAACCAACGCACTGCGTACGTGCGTAAGCAGCATTCAAAATAGATAAATTATTTGTTTATACACACTTACACACACGGTAGCCAGCCCTTTTTGACTGGCAAACTACTCGATAATCACCCCCATGACGTTCCCCATCCCCTATTCTTCCGCAGCGAACCGAGGAAAAACCCCTTGGGTGTTTGTGTTTTTAGTAACTCCGTCCGTGCGATTGAATAAACAAACGCACTGGGAAAGGGTCCCGGACCCGTACAGCGTTTTCGGGTTTTTGCATAAAGTTGGTGTCGGTGTTGTCTTTTCTGCCAGGATCTCGAGGTACACCCAAGCAGAGCTCAAACATGCAACAAACTTGCACAACTGCAACTACCAAGGACCGTCACCATTTTTGCGCGGAAAATCCCCCCCCAGATCGGCGATCTATTTCGAGGTGTGATGGTCTCTAGCGGGAAAGGGTCCAACACCGGAAGCGGGTTTTTGTTTTGCCAAGCGTCGAATGCATCATAATGTCGCTAATGAAGTGCGGCTGTCGTAAATGGTGCGCATCGTTCGGCGAAAATTCAAAGATGCCGTGCCCAAAGTGACGTTCCCACTGGAAGGGACTAGGAAAGGGCTTCGTTTTATGATTGCAACGATTTTAACGATGATTAACGACGATACGAGCGCATCGCTGAAGGTCCGGACAAATTTCTCACACGGTCCGGTCCATCACAGTTACAAATGATGGCAGGCATATTAAAAGGAGCATTCGGCTTTTTTATGGCTGTTTAGACAAGTGATCCGTTTGAAGGCGGTGGAAAAGCAGAGAGCTTTATGCTTTAAAGTAAGGTGGATTTAAAACTATTTAGACCAACCGCTAGACGACACCGACTGGGATGTCCCAATTGGCGATGACATCAATAGTAGTGACGAAATGGGGGGGAACTTTTCACATCTCAAAATCAAACATCTTGTCCGCGAACATACGCCCGTTTGGGCTGGTTAAACAGTTTTATAAATGTGATCCAATTAATAATCGCATAGAAAATGGCTTTTATGGATGTACCCTTTGGTGCGATCGCTGCTGACAATCGACAACGAGCTAGGCGGCTTGTTGGAGTATGGGAAGAAGCGTTAATTTATGGCCCCACGATCGCTGCGGATGCTGGAAGACGATGTTGCCGATGCTCTTGGCCCTAATAAAAGAAAACATGTGCACCGGCTGTTAGTTTCGATGTACGCGCGATCAAGGGCACGCGGCCATTCGTTCTTTACGTATTGGAAGTACTGTAGATTTCGTGCTAAATCCAAATAGACAAACTTTGCTTCTCTAAGGAGATGTTTTCAATTTTTGTAGAGAGCTACAAATGCTGTTCGAGCCGAAAACCAATATTCAAGGCACGATCCGTCGACGAGGCGCATGAGTTGCAATTGTTATGCTACTTTATTCTGTTGCTGCTTTACTTGTCCGATTGCAGGGGTTCGCACCGGCACTCGGCACCCAACCGATTTCAGCTCTTCATCACCGTGATAGTGACCGTTCAGTTCGTCGTGTGACTTGCGATGCTGACTCACCGCCTACCAACGGGTGCCGGGCCGGTGGTGTCCATTGATTGCGTTTCGGAACTTCGTTCCCGAGCGAATGAAGAAAGCGTGCTATTAATAGCCGGATGACAGTGCATCGAGACGTCCCGGTGCAGCAGCTAGCTCGCACCACATTGATTAAACGGACGAGGAAGGTTTGATACTGTTCGGTGTCCTGTCCCACTGTCATGGTTTTGGGGTAGGTTCGCTTGGCTCCAACTATCGGAAGCTTGAGAGCTGACGAGCTGCATTTGCCCTGCCGATAGTCGGAAACGGAAGAAGAATTCACTGCGTGCCTCTACGCAACCAAATCGCGAGTGCATCAAAACAGAGAGTCTTCCATGGCATTTATCTCCCGCCGAACGGGTGCAGAGCTATTGATTTCTCTCGCATTTGCGCTAGGGTCGGTTGTGAGAAGAGCGGATGAATTTTGATGGCAAACCCGATGCGTGAAGGGCGGCTCGCGTGACTGCGACAATACAGAAATGTGTATCGCACTGAAGGGTGGTTCGATGGGGAGGTTATTTGGACGGTCACGGTTTTGGTGGAAATGAATATGTTGGATAGAGGTTTGTATGATGAGGATTTGGTTTGAATTATGAATGAAATCTCATGAAAGAGCTAAAGAGTGCTTTAAGATTTCAGCGAGCCTAGAACAAATAACGTTAGAACGAATATTTTATTTCTATTAAATACAACTTAAAAAGCAATAAGGCCAGGCAGTTAACGGCTTAAATATTGCTTAGATATTTTTACAAAATTTCTTTCTTATATTGATTAATATCGTTTTTAAAAGCATGTGCCTTAAAGCCTACATTTTACCCCAACCACAAGCAAAATAACGCAGCTGTTTAGTGCTATTATAAAATAAAAATGTTAAGAAATATGTTAACGCTTCCATTTGCACCTAACTAACATCTAGACTATGATAATTAATGGTGGGAGATATATTGTCGTTCGAAGCGCCAGCAGTTGCATTCAATATTGGTTGAAGTCCATTAAACGGAATAAAATGTTTTTTTTTTAATTGTTCAACGGAGCTATAATTACAGGATACAGAGAGAATGTACAGGATTTTCACGACTCTTTATGTCTCCCTTGATCTTTGGTGGTTTTCCATTTATTTTTCAATTAATAATACTTTTTTTTTGGCAATATGGCCTGGCCGTCCTTTGTGAGTATAATAGAAAAGTAATTATTTTTGTTATATTTTGAATGATTTTTTTCAAAAAAAAGTTTATTCTATTCCATAAATTTCGAAATAAAATTAGAAACAAAAACTTACAAGAACATGTTTTCATAAATTTTCTCATTTTTGTTGTGATATAGAAAACAGATTTTATGAAAAACATTAATGGAAACAGACCATAACCTCAGCACGAAACCAAAAATATTACTTAAAATAAAAAACTTTACAAAATAGTTATTGAAAATGTAATAGGTATAACGATTAAGGAGTTAATGAATTTTTAAGTACAAAAACCTATTAAATAACCTCTGTTTAGTTTTTTATTGAATGATTTTGTACAGAATTTGTCTCGTCTTGCCGTTTTTTAATGAATTTAAAAAAAATCAGTTTTTACTTTAACTTTAATACATTTTTTACTTATTTTATGGTTCGTTTTACAGTGAAATAATAGGCCGTCATTTAAGAGGCTGGAAGTGACTAAAGTAAAAGTTTTCATTTTTTAGCTAGTGTTAGTTGTCTTTCATCAGCAATTACACATTTTTCCTGCTTTCTTTACTTGTGCCTTAAATTACTATTAACCTTAACAGAAAAAAATAAAAATGAAATGAATTTTTAATAGCGTTTGCATTATTCGGCGAACAACCCTGCAATTAATGTATCAAATACAAAACCCGTGCGACACCGATAGTGTTCATGCAACATTGGAAAATTCAATCGAATGTTTTATCACAACCTCCCCATGAACAAACTGTGATCGCAAATCCCTTTCATCCGCCTTCTCTTCCCTTCTATGCGTACACGCACCGAAAATACAGCCAAACTGTAGTACAAGCGGCATCGTACAGCTGACGTACGCGGCACGGATGAACCAAGCAAGCGGAGCACGGAATGAACACCTTCGAGAGACACGACACACGGATATGTGCGATGCTGCCGGATCGTCATTTGGTGCGGGCGCCCTACAGCGTGCACTAGGCCAGATAAACCGAATCAGTTGCTTTCTGCCGTTCGATATTTTCGCAGCTCTCGGCGACCGCGTGCGACACCAGAGCCACCGCCAGCTCAGTTCACAAGGTGTGGTGATCGAGTCCAGACCGATCCGAAGAAATTATTTGTGCTCTTGAGTTTGCCACCGGGCAGATTCGAATATTTGTTTGTTGCGCCAACCCCGAATGAATTAGTGGCCCGGTTCAGTTCCCGGTGAATTCTTGACGTCCGTTCAACCCGCGAGAACGAGGTTGCGGGTTTGTGGTGTTTGGCGAAAGTGTTGGTTGGTTGTGTGCGTTTCTTTGAGGGGGTTTGTGATAAAAAAGGGGGGAGCAGTTTGGTGTGCGTGTTTCCACCCGGCGTGGTGCCGAAATTTGGCGCGCATCCGACGAAACGGGTGATTATTTGTTTGAAATTGTCTTGGAGAGTGTCTGGTCGAAGTGTGCTCTTTAGTGGATGAAACGTGTGTTATATGCAGCTCGTGCTGGAAGCTAATATTGTGGTCGGATTAAAGGCCGGCTCACCGACTAACGCTCGCGCTTGAAGCAGCAGCAGCAGCAGCAGAATTTGCAGTCCAATTTAAGGTAAAGTGAGCATGAGTCATTCAATTTCTTCAACTAATTGTATAGTCTCTTAAGAAGACGTGCATGAATAGAGCAAGTGTTGAACGGCGTGCTATTAGTGAATTTGTTCGAATAGTGAAATAAAGCTCAAGTGAACGCGCCCCAAAAGCGTCAAAAACGAACACCAAAATACACTTTGGCAAATCGGTGTGGCTCCATAGCATCAATTATGCTGCTTTGCATTGAATAATTTAAAGCTCAATCAAATGCAGCACCAGAAGCAGCATGACCGTCTGCTTCAAGTTCACGGTCATGGTTCATCTTCAGAATGTTCGGTTCGGTTTGTGTTCATCTCATCCTACTAGACTTGTCTAGACTCTCGTAGACCAATTCGCCATTAGCTAGTGCTACTCTCAAGCGGAGTGTGATTTTGCTATCGTTATTGTTTAAATAATCATGCTGTATTATCCCGGTTCGTCGTTGCGAAACCAGGTTGTTGAGAACCCCCTTTCGATTCATCGATCTTCAAGAGAGAGAGAAAGGGTGATGCTTAATGGCCCTTCTGGCTGGCCTGGTGTTTGTGAACGAGGAGGTTAAGGTTGGAGGGTTTTGTTTTTTCGTTCTTCTACAACCCAAAAAGGTCAATCCCTTTGAGGAGTTCGAGAATTCCAACCGTGCAGGAACCGTTTCCCTGTCCCTGGTCTGACGGCATGCAAATCTGGAATCGGCTGCTCGGTTAATGTGGTCCCTTGGTAGATTATTGAGAATTCATACGCCACGGTGACACATCAAGGCGTTGCTTGTTGCAAGGAAGAATGTTGTTGGTTTAGGGATGGTGGATGAGTTATGTTGAATTATGTGTTACAATATGGAAGAGATAGACGGTCTGTGGGGTTTATTGGTAGAATTATTTGAGTAGCGTGAAAGGAGAAGAGTCGCTAAAGGCTCAGTTGGTTTGGCAGGAATGTAACCTTCATCTCGTATATTAATTTAAATAGAATCGATTATAAATTGTTTCTGCAGAGAGGATTGAACCACTTTTAGATAAATAAAGATTTTTGCTCACAAACTCCTCCAAGTAACGGTTATGATAAAGAGTGATTTCGTAATTCACTTAGGTCGTTCAACACATTCAGCTCTATGTTCGCGCATTTGCACAACGAAGAATTCAGTGTTTACCAGGTCGTAAAAGCTTGAGTTTCCATGTTTGCTGTTCGACAATGTGGTGTTCGAGATAAAACTTCAATAACGCACAGATTAGGTAGTGTGTGTTGCCTTTTCCTTTCAACATGGAGACAATTGTTGTACGGACTCAAAAGCGCTGTGAAGAATTAATTTAATAAAGTACTTTACAAAATACTATAAATTAATTCGTTCTCGATGCTCATAAGCATAGTCAAATTCCACTCTTGCTTTGAAATATTTGAAATGGTGAAGTGAAGTTGATAGATAGTTTACGATTGCCATCTGGTGATGTGATCTGCTAGTGAAACAAATTAATTTATTAAATATCGATTCAATTTCACATAAATTTTAAAGTGATACTCAGTGACGAACGCTTGCGAAAGTGGGGCAAAAGTGGATTGATTTTGTGTGACTCAGTAAAAATCTGTACTGATTCATTTTTTGCCCTGCTGACGCAAACCAATGCCAAACTACGTTAGGCAATAAATTAATATTTAAATAATATTTTTAAAATAAAGCAATTGTACTCTATTCTGTTTTAAACTTTAAGCTGAGCTGGCACATTTATTAAACAATTTATTTAATAAGGTCGATTTTTGATTATTTGTTCATGCTATATTGTATTTTGTAGGCAAATATTTATTTATTTGCCTAGAATCCTATACTGCTATTTATTTGTCGTCTTCTTTCTTGGCCTCATGACCTCTTAGGTCATGCCTGCCACTTCTGGCTTACTAGGCTTAATGAAACCGCATTGTTGGATAGTCACAGTCTTCACTATGGAGGAACGGCCCAGATGAGACTTGAACCCCGGTCCTCTGTCGTATCTACCAACGGGCCGCCCTAGTTATTTGTCCTCGACTCTTAAAGGAATCAAAATTGCGATAGAAAGTGGAGAGATGTTGCAGACGTGTGTTCCATGCACTGTGCACTTAGGCTGGAGGATTTTGTATGGGATTTTACGGATGAGATCGAATGAGAGTTAGATTGCACACCGTTCAATCAAGACAGTTTAATCCTATACAAAGTTTGTACGACTTTAATTTAATAATAGAGCTTTAATATAATGCCTTAATGATAATTATTAAAATCGGAACAGAGCAAAACAACCACAGATGCTTGATGCTGGTAAAGTACAGCGAAATTCTGTTCAAGCCGATATAATGTTCCTGGAATCCTTTTTGTCCAAAACAGAGTCTAATTTGCATTAAATCAGTTAACACTGCTGCATAGCTATTCCGTGACATTCGTATGAGATTCAGTTTGAATGTTTTTTTCACAGGAAAACTGTTCTTCTATTTTTAGTCCTCAAGTGAAAGCAAGCTTTACTTAACAACCGCGCGGTACACGTTTATTAAATTAACTACCTTACCAAAAAACCCATCGTACGAGAAGTTTTGCGTGGTGAAACTTCTCCAATCAAACCGGACGCCTTGTCGTCCTCGTCGTCCTGGTCGTCCTGGTCGTGCGGAATCAATCAAATCGTTTCGCCGGAACTCGAAATCGACGTCCATCATCAAAAATACATAAAACATGCTTCCTGTACAAACGCGGAACCACCGCTGTGTCGTGTAGACAGGGAACGAATTCGATTTGGGCGCTCGCTAGTGGCGATGAAAACATCATTTAGTCCCACATCCTCGTCCCGTACATCCCGGCGTGCTAACCCATTTTCCCCAAACAGCAAACACGCACACATCGAACGATCGATGTGCCACAACCAAATAAATCCACAACCTTCCCCTTCCGGAAAGCCAAGCGCTTAAGACTTTTTTTGTTTGTTTGTTTCGAAACATCACGCCTCAACCACGTGGTGACTAGAATGATCATCATAAAAGATATAAAAATAAAGTGCCATCCAGAAAAAAATGTAAGGAAAGGAAAAAAGGCCGGCAGGACAGTGCTCTTGATCGTTCTATTACATCGATAACCTCCACCACTGGAAGGTGGCCACCATAGAGAGGCGAACAAAAAAAAACAAGGCCCCGATATCCTTTTTCTCATCAAAATCATCTCAACGGATAGGTTTTTCGGGGTAGGGGTGGTTGGATTTTTTTTCTTCGTTTTGCTTCACTCTGCACTTTACTTGGTGGTTGCCATCAAATCCATCGTCGTCCACGTAACGGCTCTGAACCACAAAACCTCCAGCAGTCCAGAGAAAGGATGTGGGAAAATCTAAACGAGTTTTGTTGGATTTCATCCTCCTGCTCCATGATGGGGTTTTTCTTGTTTTGTTTTGGCCGTATGTATCGTGAACCATGCTTCCTTCATTCCCTGAATGGGGCAGCGAAAGAAATTACGCTTGACCACAGTTTTATGTGCACTCATTCACAATTTGGGTCAGTTTTAGGATTCGGAGGAGGGGAAATAAAAGGAAAAACCCACGCCGATTTTCCCTCATTCAAATCGGAATCGGTGTGGAAAAGCTGCCAGCTTTTCACACAACCATCCCCTGACCGTTCCGTGTGTCCACTTTTTGTTCCCCATTCAACTTTTAAGATATTCACATTTTATTTCATTCACGTTGGCAAACATTATGCACCATTGGCGACCGAAACTAGCAGCGCGAAACTGCCACGGTCAAGCTATGCTGCTTCTTCTGGCTGCTGATAATAGTCTCTGGGTACGGTGACACCTGCCACCTGCCTTACAGCATCCCTCCCACCCCTCTGCGGTGGGTGGGTGATGCCCATTCACCACTGGCGACACTTATCGCACTCCGGACGAACGTCGGTGCGTAGCTGGGGGAAAAAAAACCAAGCATTAACCGAAAAGAAAAACGAAACGTTGCGGAAGGTTCCATCATCTAGATAAGCAAGTTTGCTAGCTAAAATGTCATCTCCCTTCACACACACACCCACAACCGCCATGGTAGGATGAGGTTGGGGTGGGCCGGATGAGACTGATTTCCTGTTGAAAAAAAAAGGAGAAGCTACGAACGCCCGTCGCCATGGTGCAGAACGCGCAAAAGGTACGAGAGTTTGCGGGTTTTTATCTGCCGACTCTATCTGCCAACATTCCGCAGCAGCAGCAGCATCCCATTTGGGCAGGCCGGGGCTGATGGCTACGTGCTGCCGACCCGGGCAAAGAAGGGGGGGTAAAACAAAGTACCAAAACAGACTGATATCATTACAACTGAGAGAGGGAGCATACCTGGCAGTTCTTTTTTATTTTATTTTTTAATGCTGGCTTCCTTCGCGTTAGCTTAAGAACCGCTACTGGGCTGGATGGCTGTCTGCTTGTGCACCGCGGTGACACAACCGATGGCTGTTGTGGTGTAAAAAGGGAAAAGAATAAGCCATGCTACACCGTTACTACTGCTTTGGTTATTTTCTTAAACGGTTGTGGAGGACATTTTTTTTCTTGTTTGGTGGGGCTAACTGGGCGAAAGTTCTAATTTAATGAGGAAAGTGCGAGTGTGACCTTCGAACCCCTTTTTAATGGGAGGTTTGTCCTTACTTACTTGTTTTAAAGGTGGTTAATTTTCGTTTATCTCTGCGATTAACGTTGTTCTTTTCTATTTGAATCAATATATTAGCCACCAACTTCCTTAATGCTACTCGCTTTATCTACTGTAATTACCTTGCCAACTATCTTTGAATTTTTTATTGTAATCGTAAAAGTGATCAAAAATCGATCAGCAAGTAAGCAAGGATTTTTTTCACTCTATATAGCTCACCTTGGGGCGGTCCGGTAGCGGAGGCGACAGCGGCACCGGTCTTCACTCGGCAGGACTGGGGTTCAATTCCGACTGAAGAACTGACTATCCAACTATGCGGTATCAATAAGTCTAGTAAGAGGACCTAAGAGGTCGTTAAGGCAGTAAAGTATATCACTGAAGTTGTTAAAATGCGCTAGCATTTAACACTAGATAGAGCAAGCACTAGATAGAGTACAGGGCAGTCTTGTGCTACAAAGTCTCTAACAGGGAGCGGACCGATCCATCCTGTATATCAGCAGTCCGTGTGATACCTTATATGCACCAACAGGTACAGTGTGGATCGTTGGCTCAACGACAATCTGTGGTTAGAGAGACAATTTTCCAGACCCTCCGCCAATCAATGGAAGGTGACTCCGCTGTCACTTTGGTATCTGGAAAAATATGTCGATTATCATGCATTGTAGGCCTTTGATAGTGGATATTGGAAGATGTGCCTGGTGCTGTATAACCGTACCATGGCACGAATACGTTGGGGATTCCAGGTAAGAGCAATGTGTTTGGCCGTGATTTTTAAGCACCCTTGTTCAGCAACGCTAGCTCTAGTGGTGATGGCGGACATGTCAAGATTGAGCCCACCGCGACTGTGTGGGATGGCCAAAGGGATCCTCAAACCTCAAAATTGAATTGTACAAAAATTGCTCCTGTCCTGTCCTGTCCTGTGCACTGTGAGACTGTCCCGAATCGGGTTTGACACTTGTCTCTACTGGCGTAGTTTTTCTCTTGGAGATCATATGCCACTGGTATTGGGGCCCATCTCGTTGATTCTGCTGATCAGAAGCGAGGTCTTTGTGTGGTCGGAGTCCTTTGCAAGTTCGAGGCTTTCTTCGTGTTAGCAATCGGTGCGAACACCGATTTTACAATCGGACTTACCAGGAACTACTTTCCAGCTATGGGTAGATTTACCAAGAGTTTCAGAAATCTAAAAACCAAGGCAGACCAAGCATTCTCTAGTATTTAGTCCAGTATGAAGAAGGAGAAAAAGTAACAAATGCGTCAGTTCGCCCTCAGGGTTTTCTACTAGGTCTTAGAATGTGACGTGGTAAGGCTAATCGAATGTTAATATTTGGAGTCTTTTCAGGTGCTAGTTTACTAGACTTACAAATGTACCTTAGCTTAGTCCTACTAGGCATGTAGGCAGTCTTGATCGCTGCTTACACTCAGGTTTACATCCTCTATCACATACGAGACGTAGCCGAAGTAACATTCATAGCTATGATTTTATCCCACGAGAGGCACCATAATTACTAGGGCTATTACTAACCTGTATGCACCCGGACGGGCACTTAAAGTTACATAGACATAATGAATACCGTACATGAATAAAGCCTATTGCAGCAATGCTTCAATGACAGCAATGTGTAATTCAGTGAATTAAGCTCAAGAATAATATTGCACTGAGGTTGACTCACAGGACAGACTTAGATCTGTAAAGTACGAGTAAAATTCAATAATGGATTGTTAAGGCTAAAGTAGACGTCTTAGTTGGGCCAAAAACCTTGTTTGTTAGTGACATATGTATTTAACATTTTAAACATTGCTGTAGAGCTTATACATGAAACTTCTTGGAAGGAGCTGGAAGTTATTTAGATGGTTTTAACGAGGGTTAGATAAAAACCTATACGTAACGCTTCTTGGAAGAGGAGTTGAAAGTTGTTTAGGAGGTTTTAACGAAGGCTCGTTCTTTCTAAAATCTAAATAATTAGATTAGATGAGAAACCGTAAAAATACCCTAATGATACTTTCGATTGAAATATCGGAAGGTATTGTTATTTCCTCAGCTCAGTTGTCACTACAGCTTCCGGTGGTCCATGAGCCTTACGTGGTCAATGGCTTCATCAAGAATAGATTTTTTTGTTGCAATCTGTGACGATATAGGGAACTTCAATCTGATGTCTGTCTGGAAGTCTCTCTAATCACTCTAAACTGAAAAGATCTTTCGTGTATCATGCTCCACGCTAACGCCACACTCAAAATGAGCCCCACTGGTACGATCCAGACATACGCATACTTGTCGCACAGTTGTCACATCTTTTGCTCCAATTTCTTCGAGCCCTCGCCGCGCCTCGTCCCTGTCCCCAACAACACTTCTCCCCCGTAGCAACACATCCGTGATGGAATGTGCGTAAGATGACAACGACCAACCAAAAAAAAAACACAACATCGGCGAAGCAAACTGCGGCTGCTGCTGATAAAAAAGGCCCTCGGAAGCGTTTACAGACGCACACACACACTGCCACAGAGTAGGTAAAGGAACATCCACACAACAAAAAAAAAAAAACCTGGCGGCCAAAAAATTTGATTACGCCGAATGTAAATATTGAACTTCCCGTTGCGTTGTCGTAGAACTCCGGCAGCTTCACCGTTGCGGCATGTCGTGACGATGCCAGCGCACCGTTCTTTGCCGTGGAGTTTTCGGGGGGGGGGGGGGGGGGGGGGGGGGGGGAAATTGTGGAGAACGAAATGAAGGTTTTGCAACCTTTTTCCCGGTGGTTTGTTGGACGACCTTCCCGACCGACCGACCGGGGCATTGGTTTTAACCTCCATGTTGACGCTACCATCTGCCTGCGCCCTTCTTCTTCAGACCCAGAATCGTCCAGCTTTTGTGTGTGCATATGTGACGCAATTGTTTTCCTTCCTGGTGGTGGTTAATTTTCGGGCCAGTTCTTGTTGGGAGTCTGAGTGAAGGGAATAGGCAAACATTGTCGGTTCCTCTAGGTTTCTCCACCGGGACAACCGGACACAAGGGGCAAGAAATTAGCACCATCCATTAGGGTCGTACGACACGTGTTCCGGTGATGATGGTCACACCACTGGATGAATGTGCGCGCGTGTGTGTGTATTATTTATATCACACAACTTCCCGGGCATGGCAAATCGATATCGAAATCGGTTCTTGATGAAATCAATCCGTCAATGCCGGACCAACAACGGCCGACCACCGATTGGCGGGATTGCGTGGGGATGTCGTAAATTATCCTCTCATTTATTGCGCTTTGCCCTGGGTTTGTGACGCAGTTTGGAGAGCCTCCTCGGTTGGATCTTCCAATTTTATCCATCGGATAGGAGCAAAAATTATGGATACAACCAAGAGAGCAGACATTAAAGATTTCTAGATTTTAAACTAAAAAACATAACAAAATGTTAACGATTTACCTCCTGAAGAATCTTCCCAAACAGCTCACGTCCCAAAGGTAGCTTCCTTTAATCACAGAACTATAAGCGATCTTTTATTACCCGACCCACCGGAGCTCCCATTGTGCTTCAAGATTCTTGGAACAAGAATCTCATCCAGCGGCGCTTGTGCCGGCTCCGGCAGTTAAGAGTTGTAATCCTCCAACATTTATAATAATCCCCTGCAAGGACACTGGCGGCGACCGCCGGTGCAGGTCCGGTGCCGTAAAATGTTTACAACTTTTCAGCGGAAATGGATTTTTCAAACTCACCCCAACTGTGAAAAGAGATCAACCGGTTAAATTCTAGGAAACTGCTACAGCTACTTCCACCCTGGCAAAAGAGTTGCGACTTAATGGCGCTTAATTCCTGATTGCTGTCTGGCGCGAAGCTCAAGCCCCAATATTGGATGGGGGCCGTTTGGCTGGGCCGCTCTTACGAGCGAGCGAGGGTTGCCCAGTAGTAAATAAAAGTGTGCTGTCTTATTATATTTTGGATTCATTTGGGGTCTTATGATGGATTCGTTTATATTTCCAATTTGTGTGACTGTTGACTTCAACTCCTACACGGGTCCTCCGAAATGAGCGCTTCGAGTTGACCATCATCACCGGTTCACAAGGTGGTCTCGACAGTTTTGCTAGCGTTCCGGAGGGTGCCCTCGCGCCATTATGATCAATGACTTCATCAGCTGACAGGTTACCGGTAAGGACCGCTGTCGTAAAACATCGCGCACGGATTTTGCATATCAATGATCTTCTTTGAGGCGAGATCGGTATCGTTAGGATGCCGCCACAGCCTACAGCTTCCGTAAGCGGAAGGTTTAAGGTTAGCTGTCCCGTGTGTTGAAAGGCGCACACAAAGAGATACAGAGGGCAGCAACAATCACATTCGGTCTAGTTTCCTGAAGAGACTCTTTAGGAGGAAACAATATTTTGCTTTGCAATTGCCTCAAAATTTAAACCAAAGCTTTTTTGGGGAATAAAAATGGCATTACCTTAAGATAACAAATTGGAAAAGCGAAGGCATCTTCCCAATGCGAACCATATTTACTTTCCCCTCGAGCTACTGCGGACAAGGTTCCGAAAGGTTCGGAATGGGATCGAGCCCCAACATTGCACAATACACCCAGCGCGATCCTTTACATGCTTATTAAAAAGTTTTTATACTCAGCAGCATAAAATGAAACCCAGAAAAAAACACGGGACTCATACCTTCAAGGGTACAGCGATTGTGTCATTGAGATGCGGGTTTTGCCCGGAACCAATCTGCAAAAGTTCCACATTGTGCGAGCGAAGCCGGGAAAAGGTTAATAGAAAATGGAATTCCATGTAGACAGCATCATCATCATCATCATTGCTGTAGCAGCAACAGCAAGAGACCTGTTTATGTGTATGAGTTCCGAATTAGCCAATTTTGACAGATCGAGAAAACAGTGGGGCGGTCAGCAACAGCAAACCCCTGCGAATAGCAAACATTTGCTTGCGATTTGCCTTCAAAAACAATGCCAAAGATCACTTTGTTCTTCTGTGTGTGAAAAATTCGGGATAAAAAGTCGGTTGGAATTGGGAGGACTCGGTACGCTATCACTCTTTTGGAATCTTCTCAAGTCCATCTTCTACTTTTTTTCTCTCGTGATCACACGGAACGCCAAGTACAAGCATGTTTGTGCCCTTTTCGTAACGCAGGTGCGAATTGGCATTCGGTGTATGGCCAATGCAAATGGGAAACTGTTTAGCGAGTGTTAGAATAGAAGCACCCCGGCACCCCGGCTACAACAAACGTAATGCTGACGGGCGGCGGGTGGTTCTTGCGGATAACGTCATTGGAAGGTGTTGAAAACGATGCTTCACATGGTCAATTCGGTGGCCGCCGTGTTTCGTTCCATGGTAGTGTCGGGAAGGTGAAAACATTAGAAAACAGTGGTGCTGGTGGTTTCTGGAAGTGTGCACAGTAAATAGTGTCGATTGCGTAGGTAAAATATTTACCAGCAAGCGAGAAAACTGACACACTGGTTTGCCGTTTGCGTGAGCTCTTTGCGAATTTTAACAGTCAGAAGTTTAGTAAGAACATGGATTAAAAACCTTAACACGCAAAAAATAAATCAAACATTTTGTACTCTCCTCATTCACTCTCAAACATTTCACTATTGAAGTTCAATATGGTGTCATTCGTTCCTAGGTGAGTGTAATGATGGTGAGCGGAACTCGACATCGGATATTACACGCATCTGGCCAACACCATCACCAAATGCTATAGTAATTCTCTTATCAGAGATGTGTGGTTTGTGTTGATAGAAATAGATTAGATAGCTCCTCCCTTAGTGTTTACAGGGATGAATTAGTTTCACAGGCCAATTGCCTACGCATATCTACGATTTTATCATCAGCCTGTATCTTGGAGAACTACACCTACTAGCTTCATTAGTACTGACAAACTATCCTATCGGATTACTTAATGTTTGTTTGGCCAAGTAGCTGTATGAGTCAAGCAATTACGCTTTTTAGCAGGGAAGGATTAAGGGCCTTAGAAGATTAGATTTGAAACTATGAACTGTGATGCGTACTATGTACTATGTACTAGGACTGTCCAATGGGTAGATCTCTACAACCGCAAGAGGTCTGGTCAGTCATTAAGGCATTCTTGACTGGCAGAGTTTCGATTCTTATAATGGAATTGTAGAATGATTTAGGGAAAAGTTTCATATAGTTAGGGGTATATTGCTGGGCCATTGTTGAACTTTGCAAACATGTAATGGGATATTGGATACAGTTGGGAGAAATCTCTAGTCAGCTGTATATTTTCTTCCGAGTGTTTGGCGTTCCTTTCAAGTTCTAAAATATCATCACGCCGCATCATTCTCATGTAAAGATTTAATGCCTAAATTAGATAAATATTTTATTTTAATAACCACTTCCCTAAATCGCAGTTTATTGCACAATTTGGGCTGTCACTAAATTCTTTTGACTTTTAGCTAGATTCCACTATATGATTGCAAAGTTCATCAACGGGCTTGCAGTATTCCTGCTGCTCATTTGAAACATTCTCCTGAGCGTTCCGTTGTTTTGCTCGAAACTCTAAGATGCATGTCAAAGTTTCACTAGCTCAAAGAGGTCCCTCGACATCGTTTAGACAGGCAGTCCAATCAAAATTGGAATTTACATCTCTTTACATCTCAAGTTATCAGTCTATTCGTTTAATCGTTCACTAAGCGTACCTGTGACCTGTACACTCCACTTCAATCTTACCTAATAACTGACACTTGGGTGAAGAAGCAACAACACATATTTTAACCGTGGCATTGAAGAGCTGTCTCAAAGTTAAAGTGATCGTTTAGAGATTATTAGAGTTGCCCATAATCCCCCACAGACGGCCTGGCTATATAATCTGTCTCCGTGGAGCGAAACAATTGTCTCTGTCTAATATTTCGTGTAAAATTTGCTAATATGGTAGCAGATAGCGCTCAAACCAAAGGAAAAACATTTTCCACTATGGAACTCATCGGAAACTCAGATAGATTTGCATTTGCGCTGAGCTACATCACAACAACCTGTATTTATTCATGCTTCGCTGTTGGTATGAATGGCTGTCCTTTTTCTTCTGGCCTTAAAGACCTATGTTGGAAAGGTCCAATCAAGTCTATAGTTGACTTCTTGTATCTCTAAAAGTTAGATAGGATTAGTTGGTCAGTCAGACAGTCCTTGCTGAGAGGAAATTTACTCCCTTGATCTTTATCAAAACTCGATCGCCATCCCCCTATTACCTCCGCTTTCTTCATGGGCTCTTCCAATTTTATTTAGTGCAGTAACCTCCCTTTTAGTTGTAAGACAATTTCTACTATTGTTAAAAAATCCTGTTCGAATTATGAAAATGTTTGATGTCTCATGAAGAGAAAAAACCCAGAGATAAAGCATCTGAAAGCATAGCAACGTTTGGCCGTAACATCTAGTAATACGTGAGAATATGAAATGATGTAACGTTTTGTCAGGTGTCCGAGGTGGCCAGAGTGCCTACGAGACACCACACACGATTCTTACTCACGTCTTTAGCAGTTGCTCATGACTCTATCCACCATAACGCCGTCATTTTACGACCATTTAAGCCCCTTTTTTGCCGAAGGTGACACAGATGACGAATGCTGAGCTGGAAAGTTTGTGACTCAGTCGGGGATGTGTTATTCATTTGAGGCGTTGAATATTCAACCCATTTAAGTATTTTTACTTAGATAACTCATCAAATATTCCCATATTACCCTTCAAAACAAAACACTTACTTAACGTAAGCGTTATTTTATTTATTTATTTATTTTCGATTATGACGGCTTGACGCCGTATGGTCAGTACCGCATGTGCTGACGAAGTACAAAATTCAATGACACAAAAAATTACCAAGGCATTTCCTCCCTGATATTTCGCCTTATCCCGGGCGTGCTCGGTTGTAGATGTGTGGAGGTTGTGGTGAGTTTGTCCAGTTCTATTGTTGGTCCGGGTCTATTGCTGTGTAGAGTGTGTTGGTGGTTGAGATGTGTACACACGGGACTCCATCCTTCCGTGTAACGGATCTGGACTGAAACAAAACAGAAGGAAAACAACAATTGTGACAGCACAAACATTTGCCTGTGAACAGTGGACCTCAATCTGCCCAGCAGTGATAGCCCGAGCTCGATCAAGCCAGCACCGAATTCAGAAGCTATCGGCGAGTTCCATCCCGTAACAGCAGGGTCTCTGCTAATTACGAGGTTGAACCCGCCGACCACCTCCGAACCCAACGCCAGCAAGGCCGCACTCGCTCCATCAAGGCTAGACAGAGATGAAGGACACTGTTACAGAAAAATTCTGCCTCTCTTCTTACGACAGTGACGTCTTTGACCCCGGATGCTGTTGCTTCGTCAGCGGATCACCCGTGGCACTACAACAAAAAAAAACTTAACACTTAAGACAAAGACAACACAACGAATAACAAAAAAGGAGTGGCGGATGTGGATTGGAAGGATAATAGGGATGCGGAATCAAAGGATGAGACCGTTGTCTCTGGCGAATCGAAAGATGAGCCTCATGTATGCGAGGTCTCTAGTCGCCAACATTTCCCTTATTTCTATACCCGGTCGTCTGCCGATGCTCTCGACTGCGCTCAACAAGGAGGGTCTTGCAGTTTCAAACTCCACGCAGGACCACAGAAGGTGATCCACATCGTGAAATCCGTCACCACAGCCACACACCTTCGTCTGAGCCAGAGTTATACGCTGCAGATGAGCGTTCAACGCGAAATGATTCGACATAAGTCGAGACATCATGCGTATGAACGCCCGGTCTACAGAGAGCCCACCGAACCAAGGCCGCAGGGACACTTGCGGAGAGATCGAGAAAAGGAATCGCCCGAGATCGTCCGCCTCCCACATGCTCTGCCAGCGAGACAGGAAAAGTTGCTGTGGTAGGCGAAGAAACTCTCGGGCCGAGATCGGACGGTCGTAAAATGCGCCTTGTTGGACGCCTGTTTTGGCCAGTGAGTCTGCCTTCTCGTTGCCGGGAATTCCACAATGAGCAGGTACCCAAATTAGCGAAATCCTGAACGCCTTGTCGAACATGGAGCCAAGCAATTCTATGATTTTAATGACAAGGAAATCCTGACTCTTAACAGCCTTCGGGGACCTTAGTGCTTCGATAGCGCTAAGGCTATCTGTAAAAATGAAGTACTGATCCGAAGGTCTCGCTGCTATAATCAATAGTGCGTACAAGATTGCGGCTAGTTCTGCGGTGTAGACACTACACGGCTCCCGCAATTTGAAAAATGCTACGGCGGACTCACTAAAAACGCCGAAGCCGGTGCCTTCCTTAGAGGATGATCCGTCAGTGTAATACTGGCTACTTTGGTCTAAATGGCCATACTTATCCCTGAAAATGCCCGGAACTACCATCGGGCGAAGATCATTCGGTATGGTCTTGATTTCCTCGTGCAACGAGGAATCTGTTGTTAAAAGGGAACTGTAGGTCTCAGGAAGGGCAGCACGGTTTAATGCCTGTGGAGCGCTAGGATGCACTTGTAGGGCAACAAAATCTTCGTAGATTTTCAAGATCTTGCTCTTAGAACCTGTCTCTAGAAGCGCTTTAAAATTTTCTTCGATCAAGGGATTTGATACTGAAGAACGGACTAGAAGGCGAAGCGACAGCATTTCAAAACGTAGTTTTAGCGGCATCACTCCGGTCATCACTTCTAGGGACATGTTATGTGTGGATTTCATGCTCCCTAGTGCGAGTCTAAGACAACGATACTGTAGCCTCTCTAGTTTGAGGATATGCGTGTTGGATGCCCAATGGAAACATATGCTACCATATTCCAACACGGATAGTACCGTTGTCTTATACAGTCGCAGGACGTCTGTTGGATGTGCGCCCCACCAGAATCCTGTGACTGTCCTTAGAAAGTTGATTCTTTTGCTGCATTTTTGCACCAGATGGGTGATGTGTGTACTCCAGTTTAGCCTTGAGTTGAACCAAACACCAAGGTATCGAAAATTGTCGGTAGTTGATATCTTTTCACCGTACAAAAAGACATCAATTTTCGGGTCAAATAGTCTTTTCTCCCTGTTTTTTGTCGTGTCGCTAAAAGGAGAAAAGACTACCATCTCAGTTTTCGTTGCAGAGAACTTGATACCAAGGTTTTCAGACCACTCGGAAAGGTTGTCCAAAGTGGTTTGTAAAGCCAGTTGTATTTCGGCGGCGTCCCTGCTTGCAAAAGATATGACGCCGTCGTCAGCCAATTGTCTAATGCTGCAGTTTGGTACTAGACAAGAATCTATTTCACTAACATAAAAGTTGTATAACAGGGGGCTCAAGCAGGACCCTTGGGCTAGTCCATGGAAACTGGTCCGCTTTAGCTGAACATGACCATTGTTGAAATTCATAGCTTTCTCCGACAAAAGGTTGAATAAAAAGTTATTCAACTTTGGACCCAGTCCCACATTTTCTAATTTTTGACTCAGCTTGTATGGTGATACTGAGTCAAATGCCCCCTGTATATCCAGGAAAATAGATCCCATGTTCTGCTTGCGTGCACGAGCAAGCTCTATTTCTGTTACCAGAAGGGCTAAGCAGTCATTAGTACCCCTGGCTTTACGAAAACCAAACTGGGTATTTGAGAGAAGGTTGTTCGATTCCAACCATTCTTCTAACCGGAAAAGAATCATCCTTTCAAGGAGTTTCATCAGACACGACAGTAACGATATTGGCCGATACGAATCGTGTCTTGATGGCGGTTTGCCAGGCTTCAAGATAGTGACAACTTTCACTTCTCTCCACTCTTGCGGGACGCTGTTGACCTCCAACATATTGTTGAAAATACTTAACAGGCGCTTCCTCCCTATGTCGGGCAGATTTTGAAGCAATTTGCTACCAATCTGATCCAGACCTGGGGAGGAATTTTTGCTTGATAGGAGAGCAAGTGACAGCTCTACCATTGTGAACGGTGAATCCATCCTAGGGTCACTACCAGGCGCATGTTGTGTAAAGCTTTGCGCAGGAACGAAATCGGGGCAAAGCTTGTGGGCAAATTCATACAGCCACTCGCCAGAAAAGCTTTCGCTCTCATTGATGTTGTTGCTGTTTCGCATCCTTCTAGCCATTCTCCAAAGCGAATTAAGTGAAGTGGTGGGGTTTAGATTATTGACGTATCTACGCCAAAACGTAAGCGTTGTTATCAGAAAAAAATGTACTATCGCTCACACACTCGCTCATCACACACAAAACATTCATCTGTCCATCTGCAGCGAACGTTTCCCCAGTATGTCATCCACCCACATTATGAAATCGATGCCCGTCGTTGCTGTACACCCACCCACCCATCTCCCCACCTAGGAGCCACCCATTCAAGCATAGCCGATGTTTATCAGCTGTAAATTACTGACAATTATTATACGCATACGCATGCAGACGGTGCGTGTGCAGCCGGTCGGTTGTGTTGAGTGACACAGTTACGGGCTGTTACTCGCTAAGGGAAGTAGCAACGTGGCGGCACATGGATCATGATGTCACCTGGAACTAGGAGCGTGCAAATGAGTGCGAAAAACACACTCTCATTCAGCTTGTCTGCCGGCGTGTCCGAGGGCGTGAATAAAGCTTCCACAAAAGTGAGCCGAGAAACACCCCCCAGGTGCCGTTTGTCATCTTTTGTACCTTCAGTACCGGTGCCTCAAATCGGCCGTTAAAAATGTGAGCACCCGGTGAAGAAGAAGGGTAACATCGCTTGCTACCAGACCGAACCGTCTTAGGCCGCCGTTCGGTGGCCATGTTTGAGGGACGAGCACGGCAGCGTAAATTTTGACGTGTTAGGCTAATTATTCAAGACTGAATTTATTAAAGCTATTAACATAACGCGCTACCGCGCTTGTGCTCCCGTTTTGTTTTGTTTGCATGAATGAAGGCCTGTTGTGGCCTTCTCCATCCTTACAGCCCTTCTTCAGCTGTTCCCTCGTAGAAACAGTAAAGGGCCACTTTTAATAACAACTTCATCATTCGCTTCCCGTAAAATTCCCGCCAAAGAAGAATGTGACTTTCAGTTTGTTTTTCAGGGTGGTCGAGCAAAGATTGTCCGCGTCCGGGGTGGGGTGGAAGGTGTCCACTTAACCATTTCGCCCGATAGAAATGCGTCCCGCTTCCCCCCCCCCCCCCCCGCCAGTTTTGTCCGCGAGTTCCCCGATCGCGTCGTCTATCAATCAAAATCTAACGAAAATTGATTGATACCATGGAGCAGATTCGCCGACGGGTTCTAGCTTTGTTCCATCAAATCTTCACTGGAGCCGGTCGGGCAAGGCCGGTGCCAGGGCTGTGGCAAATGGGTGGCAATATTTTTAGAGCATCGAACGGCAGGGTTCGTTGGCTTCGCTTGGGAAGGTGCAAAAGTATCTCGGGGCCGGGTCGAGGCCCGGGGGTTCGGGTGGTCATTATTTATGTGCCAAAATAGAACCCCAACGGGGGAGGAAACAGAACACGCGTGAAGACCGGCAGCAATCGAGCAACAAAGAGTGTGCTTATTTTGAAGCCAGCGTCATACCTCCAACCTCGTTGGCTTTGGAGTGTGCCAGAGTGTGGGGCTCGTTTGCTGCCGTTTGATCCGTTTTTGTTTTATTGGATTGCTCTATCCACTGGATAAATTGCTCGTGGGCAGGCGCCGGGCACAAAGGGAGTGGAAGGAAGGAAAAGAGAGGGAAGGGAGGGAGAGCGGGAGGCTCAAACGACCCCATCGGATGGGAAGCTTTTTGCTATCGCTCGTATCGTATCGTGTGTTTGGTAGGCTTGTGCCCGCTGTCACTGTCGCTGGTGCCGTGCCGTGCCGGTGCCTTCCAACGACTTTCGATCGGACAAAGATAGTGGTTCGTTTAGTTAGATTGGAGAGAGGGAGGGGGTGAGAAAAGGGTGGGGGGGGGGGGTTGGAGGAAGAAACAAATGGATCGAAATGGTGTGAGCAAGATTGTTGCGTACGCATGGGATATGCTGTTTGTCTGGCTACCAATCAATCTTGTTGTTTTCTGCTCTGTTTCTAGTGTTGTTTTTTGTTGTTGCTTCTGTACAACAATGAAACAATGTACGAACTAGTGGCAACTGTTTTTGGGAAACTAGATAAATAAATTATACTTTAATTTGCGTACATTTCAACAAATATATGGTAATCAACGATGCGTGGCAAGTAATTAGTTGGGTTTGGTTGATAAAAAATTTTATGTCTCATTAGAGAATGTCTAGAAGACATATAAAAGTTTACAGCAATACGGCCATATTGCTTCCAGCGTAAGTTTATCGTAGTCTCATCTGAACAGTCTCTACATATGAGAAACCCCTATCCATGTCCGGGGTTTTCAGTCTAGAAAGTAAGAACCGGTAGAGCTAAGAACTCTTGAGGTTTAAACGCCTCAGACAGTATAAGATCATGAGTATAATAGTTTACAATCTTTACGAAAGTTACAAAAATAGGGCTTTAAATCTCGACAAGATAATATCTCATACATTCGGCGTTAAATAAAAGATTAAAATTATAGGACAAAACCCAACTCCGACCCTCATAAAGTTCGATTGGGAAGCAGAGTATCAGTTGACGGTGGCGATCTTAAGGTGGTAAAGGAGTTCTGATGTCCAGATCTGATCATAACTTCGGATTTTTGTACCGTTCATTTGTAGAGGCTCTGAGATTCAAAGGCTTTCAAATCGTTAATTTGGATAACAATATAGGCAGTGAAATCACATGGCGGATTCTTTAAAGAAGATCCAGAAGACTCCAACAACACACAAAATGTACAATAGTCTGCTACGGATATGGGTCCGGGATTACCTCAACCCATACTGACAAAGGAGGAGCCTCATCTATCTTATGAAAAAGTAGGGTGTGCAGGGAACGACTACGGACCATGATCTAACTGATCGGTTCGGTGATCCTAGTATCCTGACGGTAGTCAAATCCGGAAGGACACGATGGTTGGGACATATGTTTAGGACCAAACCCGGTCGCATAGGAATACAGTGGGCTTGCTGGATCGCGTTTAAAGAGAGAGTTTAAAGAAAAGGCATTGGTGACCGTTTCATGTCTCAAAACGGGTCTAATAATTGGGCCAAAGAACGAATTTCGTCCATGTAGACGACTCAAATGAACAATATGGGCTCGGTTGTCCGGCGCATTTCTTGTGACTTAACCTGATCATGGCGAGTGGCGGTGAGATCACCGTGCCGCTCGAAGAGCTCGTAATTGTGATGATTACTCTATTGTCCTTCAATGCATACGGGGCCAAAAACCCTTTTTTGGGTGTATTCAAGGGATATACAAAGAGAGGCATATGGGGCGGCCCGGTGGCAGAAGCGATAACGGCGCCTGTCTTCACACGGGGCAGGGTTGGGGTTCAAATCCCATCCAGAGATCGTCGTCCCGTACTGACTATCCAGCTACGGGTTAGATTAAGTAACAGAAAGCTAAAAATGGCGGGTCGATAGACCTTTCGAGGTTGTAGAAGTCTCAAGGAAAAAAAAGAGTCACATGTGAGTTCTGAGACTCTGAATGTGCTTAATGACCATGCTTTTTTCGTTGCGCTTCCGCAAAAAAAAAATGGCGAAAAAGAAGACCTTTACCAATTTATTCTAGTCAAATTGAATGTTGAAATGTATTGTTGAGAGCGTAGGGTGATGATAACCAGTGAATTTTATCCGCTACATAATACTGAGGGTGACTTCTTCCTCCACAGGGATCAATGTTTAATATTTGCTAAATGAGTTTGTAAGTTAAGGACATAAAGTGGCGCATAAATAATTATATTTTTTGTTTTGTTTCTCTTAGGTATACATCTAAAGATCGGCTGGAAGATTTTTCACCTTTCGTAAGTCTATAATATTTTTCAACAAATCACAGCACGAAATTAATTAATGAAATGCAATGGTTATCGTACATTAAAATGTTAAAACAATTTGCCTTATCACATAACTTAACTTACTTTGGAAATCTTTGAGCACCATTCCATTCCAGTCTCCAAGTTTTAAACCATGAACGATTTTGACTTAACACACAATCTAAGGGCATTTAATTGTTGCTTTATGACCGGATAAATACTGCCTAATATATTGCCAAAGGGTTCGGCAAACTCTGGTCATGGGATCAAATCATACCTTACCCTTCGCTTCGCTTCATTTTCCGATTCATTGGCCCTTTAAAATTTAGTAAGGTATCTAGCCCCGTAGGCCTACCCCAGTTGGAGATGATGTTCTCCTTCAGTTTGTATAGAATATCCTCGTTCAGGTAGTAAGTTCTTACATCCAAGAACTTGATCCCTGTAACTCTATACCTTAAAATAGCCTAAGAACTCTAGAAAAGCATTGAGCGAGGAGATTAAATTATACTCAACAATAGGGCTCAAATTGATATTTTAATTGCGCCTGTCTAACGACCGAGCAGCTTCGCCAACTCATCCACAACACCAGCATACTGCTGACACGTAAGGCGTAACGCAAAGCACTATTATCTCGTACTATACTCTAACCGGTCCGGCCTGTTCCTCCCACAAATTGTTGAAATTTAATTTTAAAATCATTCTTCAAACCTCACTAATTGTTCCCGGTAGTAGCAGTTGCGCAGGAATGTTGATGCCCTCCCCATCGCATCGCTACGGAACCGTGGAAGAATGTTCAGCTGACGAAATTGCCACAAACTTGTGTACCGGCGTTTTGGGGGGGGGGGGGGGGGGGGGGAAGGCCGTTCGTTCGACTTTCGCACGGTCATCTTATGGCAGGCCGTTGTTCACGTGCCCAGAAACTTGCCGCTCCAATGAGCATGGAGGACGAGCATCCCGGGTGGATGGGAAAGCGACCACTTTCTGCTTCTACACCGATGTGTTCCGAAGGGAATTTTCACAATCTTGCAACTTTTCTCAAAATTGTTTAACTTTACAAGCTCACCGAAGGAATGCGCAGTCCTTTTTGGGGGCGGCAAGCAAGTCGGCAGACAGAAGCGGGAAGATGCCGGGTCATATACGTTGGACCACAGCAGCAAAACACCTTCGCCCAACGTTCCAGGAAGGATGGAAACGTACCACGACCACTCGCCAGCCGGCATGAATGGAGTTTTAAAGCGTGTGACACTGTGCTCGGTGTGACAAAACCGTACAGGACCGGAACAACGGCTTACGAAAAATGGAAAACACGAACGAAAGCTACAGACACACACACACAACCACTTCTCCGGCTTAGCAAATAATCTCGGTTCCACCCTCGGCACAACGGAATGTGTGTCCTTCTCGTGGGCACGCCATCTCTCGTGTCCTTTTTTTCCACGGAACCACGTCTTAAACCGTTTCACCGTGGAGACTACTTTATCGCTGTTCGCTCGAGGCTCAAGATGCTCATAAAAAAGTTCTTCATCCTTCCTTCCTTCCACTTCGCTCCTTTCACCCCCACATCCACCCCAAACACATGTGAGCAAGCGGTGGATTTGCGTACATCGTACACAGGAATCAGTCGGTCCAGTGCCAAGAAGTCGAGCACTTGAAGTTGGTTTTCAGGGGTAAACGTGTGCTGTAAGTCACTCGTGAAATATGTCCCCGGTGGGCCATATTTGTTTTACATGATCATGTAAAGTTTTTCGGTGCGATAGGTTCGTTTTGGCGAAATTTCGTTTTCGGCATCATTACTTTACTTTGTAGGGAAAAGGAGCTTTTCATTCCCAAGTGGCGGCCCGTGGAGGAAGAACATTTTGGGAGTTTAAAAAAGGGAATCAAAGAGGAAAATTCATTCTATTAGCTATGCAAAAAACTTTCGAAAGTGATCGAAATTCGAAAAACGGAATCTTAAATAGAAGGAGTTTTGTGTGCCACTCGCATGGGAAGTGCAGTTGTGAAGTGTTTTTGTCTATGTATGGCTTGCAGTTTTTTGGACTAAGTTCTAAGAAATGTTTCGATATACTTGCTAAGGGGATAAAATGTTGGCTAATTTTATTTGACATTTGTTAATTCTATTGATTTTTATTTTAAAATTAGTGTTTTACCAAAGTTAATTAGCCTTATAGCTAAGAGAATAAATCAAGTAATGTTGGGGTGGCCTTAATATTTAGTGGTAAAGTCAAAGGGTTGCTTAACCTTTCGAGCTACTAATACCAAACAAGAAGAAGGAGAAACACAAGTTCTTCAAGGTTCCTTGAGTACTAGGAGATTTTATGGTCTATGGTTTATCGAGAACTTCGCGGAGATTTAAGTTTTGTCCAAGTCAGAGACAAAACAAAACCAAGAGATTTTTGGTTGCTCTGTGCAGTCAAAATGAGTTGGCAACATATTGAAATTAGGGAAGTTCGGTAGCCGAGGAGATGGCTATCTGAACACGGTAGGACCGGCGATCACATCCTATCTAGATCGCCTCCTCGTAAGCAGGATTGACTATCTAGCTTAGGGAAAATGGCAGAAGTAAATGGCAGACCGAGGCCTTTCCAGGTTGTAGCGCCAACGAAAAAGAAAAAGAAGATTGGAATTGATGAAGAATTGAGGACCTTAATTATTTACCAAGCTTCGCGGTCTTGGCCTGCTGCAACAATCCTCGATACCGTACACGGTTTAGCACCGTCGTCTGCCAATCCTTTATCCTGGCTGTTTCATCAACGCTATCACTCCATCTCAGCTTGGACCTACCACGCCTCCTCTATTCATGTAGATTTCTTAAAATGACTTTACGGACTGGATCGTCCAGTGTCATTCTCATGACGTGACTAGCCCACCGGAGCCTGGCGAGTCTAATGCGCTGCACGATAGTGAGATCGTCGTACAGCTCATAGAGCTCGTCATTGTCATTGTCATTGGATCCTCCATTGTCCTTCCACACATACGGGGCCAACAATCCTTCCAAGGATCTTCCTCTAGAACGCGGCCAAGAGGGTTTTGTGAGATTACCGGATCAGGATCACAGTGTAGATTCCATTAAAATCTTCACACTCATTATAAAAGTCAAGGAAGGGCTAGTAATGCCACATTTTTCGGTATAATGTTTTTGACTAATAATTTCATCCATAAATACTTTGAGAAACTAGAGAAAAATTATGAGGAAAACATAAAAAAATATTGCGCAAAAGTCTATTAAGATAAATCTTAAGAAATTAAAGCTATTTTATATGAACAAATCATTTAACATCGCTGCATACAAATGGCCCAATCTTGTTGAAGTCCTCAAGACAAGAATACTTTAAACAAAGTCAAGTTCACGGTCATTGATTGATCCTCTTCAATGCAAAAATCCAATATTCCACCCTCATTCACCAGCCAGACGGAGATGAGCCACCCCAGTCATCCCTCGCCACCACTCCCCAAAATTGGCGCCATGCTTGATCGATTTCGTCTCCGCCTTTCGGCGGCTGATCGCGTCTAGACACACACACACACACACACACATAATCCGCCCATCGACATCGTCACTTGCATCACTGGGTAGGGCATCTCCCATGCACACAACCGAATCACTCCAATTGAGCAGCTTCTTGGCGGACTTTTCCTGGTTGGGCAAGTGCAGTTATTTGTTCACCGTCGTCGAGTGTCATAAAGATTGCAACACTGTCACGCAGTACTTGACCGAACAACAGCAACGCACACACTTGAGAACTCTAAGCAGGGAGTTTGAAAATAAATAAAATAAAAACCTGGTGAATAAGGTCCAAGAAACACCTAGCAGTAAGCAAACACCCGCAAAAATCCGTTCCATCCGAACAAATATTGTCAACAAAATTGCAAACAATAAACAAATTAGCGTCCAAAAGAAACATCGAGAACTTGGGTGAGCACACGCCAGCTTGAAAAAGGAAGAAAAAACATCGGTAAAACCGCTTACATTTATTTGCAAATCTTAGCTGACAGGGCGTATACAGGCGTCTCCTGAGTACCGGAGCGAGGGAACTCGGGATTTGCCAGAAGGGAAGTGTCGCGGAGTACAAATATCGTTGATAACACTTTACTTTTCCACCCGGGTTGTGTTGCGCTTGCACCTTCTACCCGACCCCAAAAACGCATTAATGCGAAGAACATTTAAAATGAAAATAAAACCCACCCGAAGCGACATTGCAAGAACCGCAAGGGACAGACACGCGCGCTCGTTGTTGCAAATTCACCTCGCGGTTGCGGCCGTTAGCAACACATCGTGCATTGTAATTTAAAGGAAGAAGCTGGCGAGAAAAAGCGCCCGTTAACATGCGGTCAGTGGCAGGTTTTAGTCGATGAAAAACAAGCCCATTACAGCCGGACGGACGGATGGACACGATGCGCCGTGCTTTTGATTGAAAACGGAGCAACACAACATTTTCGCAGTCGCCGTAGGCAGCATAAACCACCGAACGCTGCAACTTCATGTGCGATAGAAGACGGTGCGCACGGTCCAAAGTTTAATGGTGACAGGCCATATTTATGGCCAAGGCGGGGGGGGGGAGTATTGTTTTGCGGACGCAAATGATGAGATTGAGTTCGGGTGTGCAGCACCAGTGCAATGCGAAGGTGTTTGGTTACGCTTTGGCAAACGCGACGATGTTGCACGATCCGATCCGGTACGCCAACAGCTAACTGCCACGGTTTTGGCGCCTCGATGTGGATGCAGTTTTTATAAGTTATGACACGGTCACTTAGTGTGCCGAAGTGAATCTCACACACACAAAGCGAAGATTAAGCCACCATTCGCCGGTCTGGGACTAGAGGTATGGCGAGCAGTAGAGAGGAAGGGTATAAATTTAATTTATGGCGTGTGGTGGTTTTATGGGAAACGCTTCATTAACTTTGCGGACTTTCGGGAGAACTCAAATTTCGGGACAATATTGTAGAGGGATCATTTTATTGATTGTGATCGTAATAGGCAGAGTGGCGTTCGAGACACCTTTTTTTTGTGCCCATAGCTTTACATTCGCCACGAATCGGGTTTACTCATAATTTGAGAAAGACGATGGCTTATGGTCTAAAAATAAAAAAATATAAATTTTTAAGTTTCTACTCGGGGTGCGATTGAATTCTTGACTAATCCTCCCAAGAGGAATCCTTAAAGTCGTTAGTCGATCCCCCCTATGGTTCGATTCTTCGGTCTCGATATTTCGTCATATTGATCTACTAGCCTCAATATATTAATAAACTCGATATTGAATCTTTGTACAAGCTAACAGTTCAGATGAGACTCTTAATCCTGTCTTATAGTATTAAAGATTTGAGCCCCGATACAGAAATTGATCCAGTGGCGGATCAACCAAGGAGCGGAACCAGCGTCCGTTAAGGGCCTCGTCGGGAGGGCTGGGGGGGTTTAGATTAGAATTAGTGGGGCCTCAACTGCCAAAGACCATCATCCACCGCTGAATCGATCTCAAGTCTTCAGGCGCTTAAGTCCTATTCAATCCGGATTAGGGAATAAAGTGCTTATCAAAGAATCTCGTGTTGTAGATTTACCAATTATTTGTTCTTGAGTCTTAAGTGGCAGGATGTGGTGGCGCCATCTTGTGGGAAATAGCAGGTTCTATCGAGAGATCATCATTGCTTGTAATTGGCTTGTAATATATTTTGTAATTAGATTATCATAACTGTTAGTTCTCTAAATCATAATGCAATCTGAGGTCATACGTAAGAAGTGATAACGTATACTGGAATCACACACACCTGAAACAGAAACCATAGAAGTATTCTTGCAGCTTTTTGAGTGGTAGATCTCATAGTATTTATTCCCTGGATTGATAACATAGTTTTTAAGATATAACTATGCGACATTGATGGGGTGCTGTGTTAGGTGAGTGTGCCAAAAATGTAGTAAGAACGTGCTGAGTTTCGGTGATATCTTAGCAATACGCTTTACATAGTCCTGGAAGATATCATGTCAAGTGCGAGATAGCGATAGTTTGAATACATTAAGTACATCATCTGACACACATCTCCAGCAAAGAGTATTTTTAAATAAATTAGTAATGGCCATATTAAGTGGACTGCAATGAAGATGAAGTACCTGTTGCCCAACGATGATTGGGATGTACAGGGCATCAGAGTTTTCGGCAGTGGATGGCGAGGATCACATATTAGTGGAATAATGTATACATTTCGAGGAACGATCGTAACCTCGAGGATCTATTAAATTATGGACTCCATGAATTTTAGATAGGAACACGTCCATTAACAATTCTCTGATGCGTCTATTAGCCTATTCTGGGCTCTTTTTAAAGACTTTGCCGGTGAAAGAGATTAGTGTTCTTAATTTCGGAGCTTTCAGCTTTGAGCTAAGAACTCTGAGAGGATCTGCTTATGAATAATGTCCGAGCTACGCGTTTAACCTTGTACATGGTATGTATTACACTCACGAGGACACTATATCATCGCGAAATAACTTGAAGTCAAATATGTCGGACTGTGTACAGAGCTCGATTAGCAGATAAGTGCCATGCAAAATAACAATCTACTAAACACTCCACTGGCAGTCAATCCTTCGGATTAAACTTGTGAAATTCCTCTCCAATGCAAATTCTAAGCTAAACGAGCTTTCACAATTCCTCCTCCCCAAGCCCATTCCCCGCGGCCGACAACGATATCAATTATTTGTGAACACTAATTTCACAACGCTCAACGCCATTCAATCGGCATCCGGTTTTCAAATACAGCATTCATTTTCCCCGGAACGCCCGAAAAAGTTTCGAAAGCGCGCTCTAATTTTATCTTTACCATCTTCCAACGGCAAACGAAACTCGGCACCGGGCTCGAGGATTCGCCGAAATTCACTCAACACTAAATTCGGCACATGGAAAAAGCAATCCACAAAGCTAGGGCAACTCGCAAAAGGGTTTTTGGCTTTCCCCTTTTCCATCGACCGGTGTTGGTGGTGTTGGTGGTGTAGGATGCTGTTTGGAAAATTCTGCAAATGAATAAATTAGCAACGACTCGAATCCGGATCCGGATCGAGGCGTGGTGGTTTCTCGCAACTCCCTCAGAAAAAATGGGCCTCCATCTCGGCGCGTCGGTTTAAAGCTCGGGCAGGATGAGGAAAGTTAAACAGCTACTGGCCATATGTCATGGATATGAACTTCCTGCCAAAGGCAGACCATTTTAATGCTCCGCTCAAGGCGAGGCGCAGAGTTTATAAATAGTACAGCGCTGCCACAGCCATACTGGGCCATAACTGAAGAAGGGAAGAATAACAATAAAGCGACAAAGCGGTGGCTTATTTGAATGAAAAACGTATGACGTCATGGTATTTTTATAGGAGGCACAGCATGGAAAGCATAGTTCCGCCCAAGGGATGTGCCGGTAATTTGGGCTGGGTCCTGTGACCTTCTCTACCGGGGAGTCTGCCATCCGAAACCCTTTATTCCGCTGCTCCGACCATAAATTGCTGGTTTCGGTACCTTTCGGTAGCACAATTAGCTCCACACCGATTGTGGTTCACCAGTGTGCATCGATAAAATTCTTCCCCGGCCCACACACACACATCCGGGAAATTCTCACCTGCGGAAGCATTTATTTTCATTTCTACGGTGTTCTACTCCACCCCTTCGTCAGGCCCTAACTCTACTCGCCTATGCGGGTGAATCTGGGTCGGGTTAAAATACAAAACCATCGTTACGATTACATGCAAAAAAGGGGACGCTAGGACATGTCTGATGTTCCGGTAGAACATGGTGGCTTGGTTTGAGGGATGCAACTACGCTACTGTTCCGTTTGCTGGTACGTCTTGTAGTAACGTACGACCCAGAACCGGCGGTCGGCCCAACGGTATGTCGAACACGTCCCGCAACAGACAAACGCTAACAGCCCGGAACCGGATGCGGTGGTGGGGGAGGTGGGAGAAGTCCGGAACGCAGGAAGGGAAAAGAAAGACGGCACAAAAAGGCACAACAAAATGGACACCACACACGTCGCCATACAGAGAGCCTTTCCTACCAACTTCCGGCCAACGACACTCGACGCTCGTCTATATCCCTTCCACGTGAAGGTATTTGTTGAGGAACGCCATCTTTACACCCAACCACCGTCGATGTTCACTTGTGTGTGTGTGTGGCTTGGTGGGTTGTGTGGTTTGGTAGAAAGGTTTACATTCCTCCTGTTGTACGAGAAAATTGGTGCAACACACACGGAGACATTTTTGCGTGTTCTGATTGCTTCTGATCAGGATCTCAGCAGCAGGATGGTTTGGCCTGTAAATGCTTCAGTAAGATGCTCACGTACGGTAACCATAGCATCTCAAGCATCTTAATTTAAGCAATCGGTGACAAATTCTTCCGCTCTTATCTTTACTCTACATCGGCTAACTGGGTGCTTTAGGGTCATGTCATTGAAATGAGTTTGTACTACAATTTGCCACCGTGCTGCTACAGATAATCCCGCTGCCCGTTGACATCGGGAAAATGCAACCAACGCAAAGTGGTGCGGCGTGGCGTCAGCTTGTTTATTGTTTTACGAGCTAATTGTAATTTTAATCTCACCCAGGCTACGTACGACTGGTAGGCTTCGAGCCAGTGGTAAGTTTGCCACCATGTGGTTCGGTTGTGTGATGCCAGGCGCACCACATGAGGTTGGAGCAAGAGAACCGGAAAGCAAAAACAAAAAAAAAAAAACAAGCTAAGTAGATAACTTTATTGCGAAAAGTTTTCTACTGCACGTAGGAATATTCACTTACTGAATTAGACACACGCCTAGTCACCATTAACGAAGAGATTCGGACTGGATACAGTGTGAGCACACTAGGAGGTTAGTCAAAAAGCATTTGGAATTGTTTTAAGGGTTAAGGACATTAAAGATGTGTCTCTGGAAAAGCTATTTCTAATATTATCTCTCTTTTCCTAACTTAACGACCTCTTAAGGACATGTCTGTCATTTCTGGTTTACTAGACTTACTGATACCACGTAGTTGGATAGTCAGTCCTCAGAACCAGGGGAAGGTCCGGATTGGTTTTGAACCCTCGTCCTGCGTAATCTCCCATTTCTAATATTCTGAACTCTTTTATGCTCGGTCAACAAAATTTCTGAAATTTAAATAATGTATTCTAAATTACTTCTTGAAGTCCTTACCACCATAAAATAAGCTAGAGACTCTTTCTCCACCAGAACATTGGAACAACCAAGCGCATACACACACACACGTTGACAAACCAACCACCCTCTGCATGATGAAGTTATGCAAACTTCTCGCTGAACATGTTCCGGCAGTTAGTAAACCGCAAACAAACGCACCAATTCCACCCGCCCCTTCAGCGGGCAACATTTGAGTATTACTGGTGGCGTTATATCCCCTTCCATCGTAATGCCAACCGTAATGTATTCAACATCCTTCTTACCCAAGGATTGTAATGGCGAAATGGTGCTTGTTACAGGTTAAACCGAAACAGTGAACTACATGTAACGAGCGGGGTAGGTACACGGATCGAACCGAAACCGAAACCGACAGACTCCTCCCAGAGCGTGGTGTAACGCAGCATCCATTAAGGGATCTCTGGCGCACGGCTAAAACTCGCATAAAGACACAGATTTAATCCTAAGAAAATGGTTACGGAACGCTCTTAGAACAACCATTCCTTGGGTTCTGGATAAAAGATCGCTGTTCGCACGATAATGTACAATCCGGGTGCAAGGATACAGGCTGGTGGGTTTGGAGTTAGTTTTGGTGCTCCATAAACGATTGTAACGATATCCAGTTTGAAGCAAACCGGTGGAGTTACGTCTTCCAATTCGTTGGCTATTCATTCGCCGCTCATTAGCCCAACTTCCAACAACGGTGCCATGTGCGAATGGAAAGTAATTACAAGCACAAGTGTTTCGGGTTTCCCAACAAAAAAAAAACTCCACCACAAAACATTTCCCGGAAAACCCTAATTAACTATAATCCGGCTCGTGAAATTAGTAGGACGTATGGGTGCGTATGGCTTCCGAAATTAGCATCCTCAAAGCACAACCACAACTGGAACCGTTCCCATTTCATTACCACACTTACAATGCTTCAATCGCTACGCTACGGTACGGCGTCCATTAATGACGTCCTTATTAATTCGCCATTCAGCTCGCATTGTCGGAGATGTTTACGCTGGCTTAATAGATTGCATAAATAGATTTCAATCCGATTTCAGACCAGCAGGCAGCTACTTGCCTCTAAAGCGGATTAAGTAACAAGCTTTCTTTGTATAATTCTGCCTATTTTAAGAACTCCACAAAAGGAGCGCTCTTAATCAAACAGTGCTAGCAGTTGCTTGCCGGTGGTCCAGCAGGACTGGACGTCAGCAACTCTCTCCGGTCCAAATCTCATCAACCACTCAACGGACGTAACAGCCATCTTCAAATTGCATTTCATCAGGACAACAGAAAAAAAGCGACAGCTAATCAAGTCTACAGTGTCCTATAAAACCACTCTGTCCCCCGAAAGTGCTGTGAGTGTGAAATTATTTTCCTCGGTTTGTGAGTTAAAGAAGCCCAATCGCCCATTGCCGCTTGATTTATTACGGAACGGAAATGGGCAAGTGTGGCACACCGTAAATTCTTTTCCTGCTTCGCCTGAACTATTTCGAGCACGCGGGAGGGCACGCAAGTTGAGTAATTTTGTTTTCATAAAATCTGCATAGCAATTGCGAATCGGCCAGACAAATGCGTCGACGATGCGCGGCAAGCAAGATGCACGGAACGGAATAGTTTTGCATTATTCAGTTCATTGCTATGCATCGGATAGTTTGCCCCTGGTGCCGGAGCATCATGTCTGGCTCGGGCTCTCTTATGCTCCTTACCGGTCGCAAGGCATGATACATTTTTGACAATGGCCAATCATACGGCGAAGGTTGATTGGATGATGACATCACCTGAGGAGGCGTTGTTGCACCGTTCATTGTTCAGACTGATTAAACCTCGAGGAGCCCAATCCCAATTGTGGCGCACGCAAGAGAAGGAGGGATTTGTTGTGTGTTATTTAAAATTGGCTGCCTTTGCGAGTGAAGGTGGCTTGTTGGGCAATTTCCACAGCATCCTCGGAGCAATCCATCGAAGCACCGAAGTTTCTTGTGCGCACTTTGTACAAGGGATTTTGATTTCGGGGTTGACTTATCAACACGTAGTCTTCTGTTTCTATTCACGCAAGGACACAATGTAAAAATTGCTCATGTCTTCAAGGAGATAGAACAATCCACTTTTAATCAAATTTGGTTTTTCAGGGAAAGTGAACGGTGTCGATCGTATTACGACAGGCAATCCAAATTTTGAACTTAACTGGAAAAAATCGGACTTGCCACGGTGCTAGACCAGATCTCATGTCCGGAGAATTGGAATTAGATTTTTGGAGAACTCAACAATATTGGGTCTTGTGGAGTCCTTGGTACTTGGATCCAGTAGGATGATCGACTAATCAAGTATTGCTTCCCTTGCTCTTCATCTGTTTGAAGCAGCTGATAGCAATAAACTCTAAAACGATCTTCGAGATGTAGAAAGTTATTTTTTTCGAATTTAATTTTGGTTTGGTTTAGACGGCAGGTTAAATAAACTTTGCAAAAAACATTCCCATAACCTTCCAAGTGGGAGTAATGAGAAGTATTCCTGATACAGCTTGGAAGGTTCTAGCCATAAAATGTTGGATCTTTGCGATTCGGAAATTCTTCGTCACGATGGTAGGGCATCAGCTACGCTCCTTCCATCGCTACATCGATACTCCGTTACCGTCAACAATTTCCTGTACCAGAGAGCTGGAATTGATTGACTTCTCTCCTCCATCTTCGTCTTCTGGCGAGATAGTTCACGACAAGGCACGAGAATCCAGCTGCCTGGGCTTTCCCGAGTTAATCATGAATTTGTAAAAGAAAAACGATGAATAGAGAATCGAGTGTCTAGCATCTTTATGTGTGGACCGGCAACTATGGCTGTATGAGTCTGTCTTATCTGCAACCTGACGCTAGAGAATGCTATGAGAGATTCTGAGGAGAAAAGTCCTGGCATACGGTGATGACATCCGAAGCTACTTCGTCTTCTTCTTCGTTCTTGGTCAAATGGCCTGGTACCCAATCGCTCCTTCACCCCCGGCTGCATCACATCTCCCACAGGTCTGCCATAGTCTAGCCTCCGCCAGCATAGTCCAGGACTCTTGCCCGTAAAAAACAACCTCCCGTATCAGTGAGCGATCTATGGCGAGGCCTTCTGGATCTCAGGAGTCTGTGGAGCCCTAGTCATCCAAAGCTAATGACGACCGAAAGCTCGAGGACCCAAGATCGAAAAATTCCAGAAAATCAAAATAATGGTGACGCCACCAGCGGCCATGCTAACAAATACTATGTTGCAGAGGGATGATGTTTACAGTGATGGACAATAGAATAAGACCACTTCTATACCCGATTTTCCAACGACTGCTTTCGATATTTCTACTAGGTATAATCAAGCAAAACTTTGGCAGAAGCATGCTCAACATCTAAAGTTTTTATTGCCATTTTATTTTCAAGTCAAGTCTTATTCTACATCAAAATCAAGTCTTATTCCATGCAAACATCAAGTCTTATTCTATTGTCCGATACTGTACATAGATGATCGCACTTTCAAAGTCGTCCAAAACTCCCTATCCTTACACTTCGTCTTGGAGGCTCTAAGCGGAATGAACGTATGTGGGTCCTTACTTTATTGAAATTACTGACCAGTATTCCAACCATTGTACGTCCGAGGCCCCTTTCCAACTCGGGGCCGCTCAGTCCGCGTACCGTCAAATCCGCCTCAAGACACTCTTCGCTGTGATAGTGCCCAATATTTTTGAACTACTTTCCGGAATGTAACTTATATTAGCAGAATTAAGGCGGCGGCACAGTATTATACTAGAACCCACACTACAAAATAAGAAAAGAAAAATAAATAAATAAAACTGCATCATTTGGCGTGCTCAAATTTACCTCCCTTTACAAACGAGCCCACCCTCCGCATGGGCTTCTTCACAGGGCAGACCCAGGAAGCTGGAAATGGGATTCACTGTTCCGAAAACCTCTCAACTACACTGTTTGCATGGCACACGAGAGCCATGTGTGAGCGTGTGTTCGGCGGCACGGCTGTACCTTGAAATAAATACTGGAAGCTATTTACATTTCGATATCGCCACCGTAGCCACACAATGCCTGCCACGGAACGGCACAATGTAGCAAAACACTTACGACCGGCGGAGATGACTTCATCGGCTCGGTTGGCTGCGTGTTTGTTTCGCGTAGCCCTCGAGAAGCTTTCGTACCACGTGTCGCGTCGAGGTTTCTGTTCGTGTTCTCATCTCATCTCACACCGATGAGACACCAAGTATGTGGAGACTTATGGACTACTCTTGCCTTAATTTATGGAGCCCACCAAAATTTGCTGAACGTAAGTTACTGTAAGCGACACACATTAAAAAGAGCTTAATATTGCCATTCGTACGGCATGCACTAATAATAATGATAATATGCTGGATAATTAATTGTACCATAAAATGGGGCGGTGTAAGTAAGGCGTGTAAACCGATTAGGGCATGTGCGACCGCGGCCCACACGAGTATTTAAATGTAATTTATTTTTCAAATATCGATCGACCTGGACGAAGGTTTTGAGCCCATGCAGATGGAGCAGCCATGTTATGACATCGTGTGGCAGCAGCAGCAGCAGCTCCACAGCCGTTTTCGAGAGCAATAAACTACCCGCGGCAACGGTGCAACGGATCGATATGAAACTCATTACACAACCACAAAGGCCGGGTTGGCCCGAGCGTGTACTTAACCTATCAGATGTCTAGCAAGCTACATCCAGCCTGAAGTTGACAATGGGTTTGCAGAATTAAATTATGAACTCCTAAACATTATGCTCCGGCCCAGCTCCATTCATCCCCCGGCTCGGCGACCTTGGCTGGCAACTCATCCCGCCCGCCAGTTGATTTAAACAATTGTGTGTGTGTTCCGACAACTGTTTGGAAGCTTGACAAAGTTTAATCCGTTTGTCAACGTTGATCACTCATCACTCGTTTGTTGATGTTGAAACTCAACATTAGCGGGCGGTTGAAATAAACCACCGTAAATAACAAATAAAACAACACCGAGAACTCCTCTACCGAGCGACGCTGGTTGACTTTTTCCACAAAAAAAAAAACGGAGCGCCGGTGAACGAGAGCTTTCATGGAGAAATGGGCACTGGAACTGACGAACTCGGTGGGAGCAAATATTTACATACCATATTTTGCGCCATTTATCGTTGCTTTCCGCCTAAGGAAGTGCCTATACAGTAACGGTGCAGCAGAGGCTAAGCCTCCACTCATCAGGCATAAGCCGCATCTTCGTCCCGTTTTTGCAATGAGCCCTCTGTAAGCGTGTGACGGGCGTTCCGGGCTCGCTTTGCTGTTTTTCCTTTTTTTTTAAGAAGCACACTAAAAAAAAGCGACCGACAAGGTCATGGTTGGTTTGGGTAAACCCCGGGAGCAAACCTTCTCCCTAGCCGGGTTTGCGATGGGAAGTAGCTACAAACCTTGAGGGCTGTGTTTTTGTGCCTGGAAAAACCATTCCTAGGTCAGGCTTCAGGGAGTTACAGGACGACGCCATTAAGTTTGTCGTGCCAGTTTACAACCGAAAGCACTCTTTTCCGTCCGGTACTGTTTGCTATTTGTTTTTGCAAATTACTTCCCTCTGTTGCAGGGTTTCCCGGGATGGATTCTCTCGTCTGATCTCTCCCAGGTGCGATGCGATCCTTCCGGGGGGAGAGATTTAACACACCCGAATATTAGTTCGACTACATCACTATCGACGTGCGTCGAACAAGATGGCAGGATAAATGGCTCCTAATGACTTCGACGACAGCGTCGAGCCACTTTTATCTGCCCGACCGTGACAAACACCCCGCGGGTGATGGGAGGATATTATGTTACGGCCCGAAATAGCTTCACACACACAAGGGCACACGGTTAGCATCCTTCATCCGCGTCCACAGATCCCGTTCCTTCCATGGGCGAGCTGCAACACCATCACGACTTTATGGCCGACAAGCGAAATGGTCACGTCTGGGATGGTGTGGTCGAGCAAAAAAAAATAAACGAGACTCGTACACGTGTGGTCCTGTCCCATCACGCAGTCACCTACGGAATAAACGAAATAATGAAGGTACTAAAATTATACGACAACAATACGCGGGAAGGTCAGGCTGGAAATAATATCATCATTCTCACCGGTAATAGTATGCAGGTTGGGCTGGATGGCTGGTTGGAGTTTAGGGGGTCGTCGTATATATTTAGTGCGCACGGTACGGGCCTTCCGCCATTCCGACGGTGGAGAGTGGTGATGAAAATGGGATGTTATTCCATTTTCCTGGAAACACTCCACCGCTGACTCTAGACTGCGCGTGTGGGATGTGGTTTGTTTTTCGCGTACCATCCCCAAATCATATCTTCCCCAAACGGACGCTTAACGAGCTGTTATGGCGGTGTTGTTGTTCTTGTTGTTGTTCGGGTGCTTCTTCCATTTTGTGGGAAAAAGGGAATTGAAAAATATTGTTGTCGGCCGTGAAATGACAATGTTTAATGAGTGATAAACAAAAAAAGTTACACGTAAACAATTGAATAAATTGTGTGCTGATTGAAATGAATGGGACGGCAATGGGCCGGGGTACCGTGTGGGGTTTATTATGATTGAACAGGATAAGAGCTTTCTGTACGAAGTAACTTGCAGGTGGGGGCATTATATGAAAGTTGCTTGGGAGATCTATTGGAGCGACGAAGGAATGTCCCATATTGCTGAGAGATGAACGTCGTGTTTTATAATTTCTCATCGTTTTCCTTCAAACCCACTACTTTGGAGCCTAGTTAACCTAGTAACACACCAGCTAGGTCAAACCTTTTACCTAGATGATACGCTAAAAGGAAGGAAAGGATTTCGTGTCACTCAGTTGATAAAATTATTATTTTAGCTGAATGACCATTAGATTATTCACTCAAAAATGAATAGTATTTTTCTAATCACTTACTTGGAAGTTTCCTCCGTTTTACGAAAGATGGAGCCACCAGTAGATTTTGTGTAGAAGAGACGAATGAAGTTAAATGACTCAAAGTTTCTATAATCAAACGAACTAATCAACCAGACTTCTTATAAAAATTTCGAATAATTGCCTCATTATACCTGTGTTATGGTCATCAAATATTTTTTGAGCGGAGCCGTAATAGATTTGATCCTAAGCCGTGTCAAGCTTTCTTCTTCTTCTTTCTTGGCTTAAAGACCTCTCAGGTCATGCCTGCCATTTCTGACTTACTAAACTTCAGCCTTCACTATGGGGGAATGGCTCAGATGGGATTTGAACCCCGGTCATGTCGTGTGAATATTGGCGCCGCTGTCGCATCTACCATCGGCCTACCAGCCACGTCTTAAGCTTTAAAACTTTTGCTAGAGCCTTGAAATTAGCTATGTATTCATTATAGAACCCATGGTATAAGCAATTGACGTGTCGAGACTTAAAAACACTCCATAAATTTGCTGCTTTGGCCTTAAAAACTCATATAATATATATATATATATATATATATATATATATATATATATATATATATATATATAACTTAGTTAAAAAATATTGAAGGTGACGCATATCCAGTAGGATAAAAAGAGTGTCGAATATTATGAGTCTTTAAGAGTGATGAAAAGGCCATTGGACCATTCTATCAAACTCCATTTAGTCTATCAATTTGTACGTTGCAGGGATATAGCCTCAATACAACGGCCGAAGGATCAAATCATTATTTTTTCACCGAAGCATTAGCTCCAAAAAGGCAAGTGGAAAATTTAATCAAAGGCTGCCTGTCTTATGGAATCCAAAAACTTATCCGCCTTGTCAAAAGCAAATATCGCTGTAAAACGAAGACTTTAAACCTTATTCTTCTTTACAGCTAAACGACCAGCTGCTAGGGCTTGCCGGCCATCTAATGGTTATCTTGCAAAGATCACGATGTTAAATGGCCAGTCCTCACTGGACCGGTCATGGATTTATGGAGGATGGATTCGAACCCGGGTTCTGCGTTATGAAGACTGGTGCCGCTGTTGCATCTACTGAAATTACTCTGAACAGGATTGAAGCATCACAAATCTGAAATAATTTCCAGATGCCTAGATCGCTTAGTACGCAAATGTCTTGATTGTCACGGGCGCGCGACTTTCTTGTGAGGCATAAGATTCGCCTAAAATGAAGTCTGAAAAGAAACTGTGGGCGGTACCATCCGATCCTTCTTTAAACTATGCCGAGATGTGTGACAACCAAAAGAGACTAGAATTTTCAATAGCTGGAAAGTTAGTCCTGATACACAGAATCAACTGAAATTTTATCCTTCGTTTTGTTGGATATCGCCCATTAAACTATCGGACCGTTTATACCTCTGCTTAGGCAACCTGATTTCCAATAAGCATCAATCCTAATTCACTATTTGGCTCTTCGGATCTAAATATTCCTTCAACCGACTCCGTCATGAAGCATAGATCAATTGGCTTAACTACTTCATTGAACAACCCTAGATCCTTTCGTTGCTTACGCCCTCAAACTTGTAATTGAACTCAGTTACTCTTAATCTCACCTACAAAACAAAAACACGTTCATCAAACCATCATCCATCCAGATGTTCTACCGTTGCCTGACCGATGCAACAACACATTAATCCAATGCAGGCAAGCTCTGCGGTCAGAAACGAAACCATCGAAACTTTCCCTCAAGTTCAAACCTCACCAGCCTGGAAACTGGTTCCCTCGGGTCGGCTAATGGACCCATGCCCATAGATACATCTGCGGTTTTGACACTTTCCCTACCCCAAGACCAACTCGAGACTGGAAACAGCTCATTGCAAAAAAGCTTTTCCCAACCGTACTCGACCACCATTCCGAGGTAACTTGGGAGCATGGAAGTAGGAATATCGCACGGAAAAACATTCTCCTCAAATGAAAGAGAGAGAGAGAAAGAGAAAAAAAACACACAACGAGCAAGAGGATGAGCGTTAATGACTTCCCGTGGCTTGACTTTTAAGGTTCTGGATCCGGTTCCGGTTCGATCCACGAGCCCATTATCAGTAACCGCACGCACTAAAAACGCACATTTGGAAAACACTCAGCCAAATGATATCTGGCGCGAACAGAAAAAGCAGCAAAAACAAAATGGCCAGCCGTTGCCATTATTTTGTACAGAGCGTGAAACTAAAGCCACAACGATAAAGCCACGGAATCGCTTGCAGAAAAACAAAACAAAAAACCTCCAACCGTCCACGAACAGTGCAAAGATTAATTATCTTACTTGCGCTTGCGCATGCCGGGACAACTTTTTTGTTTGCCCCCATTTTCCCGGTGCCACTTATTAACTGGCCCCTTATTTCATTCCGGCACACCGGGCACTCACAACAGTACGAAGCTGGCTGGCGGCTTATTTGAAGCTCTCATTTTCAACAGCGGAAAATTCATTACACAAAATATTATTACGTGTCGGTTGAAATTGAATCCTTGGAGTTGCCGGGGTCGTTTTTGTGGGTGTCGGGTCGGTGCACGGCTGTGTTTGCCAGCCCTTTGCTGCTTTTCAATGAGTTCGCAGTTCATTTGTGTGTGAAGCTTAACGGCATGAAATGCGAATCTCGCTGCTGGTTCGACCACGGACCCGGAATGGGATTGGCTTACTGGCCCACCTCTCCAGACATGCGATTTTTTTTGCTGCCCCAGCCTTTTTTTGCTGGTGTATTATTATTGTGATGCTCCGTTTTGAGAAGTGTTTTGTGCAGACTTTTCAACAGTCAAAAACGCTTCAAAAATCAACCAAACCGCGCCGTCTCCGTCCGTGGGGCTCTAACGGCGCGGAACAAAACCGTTTAGTCGAGACGCCAAAAATTAGCCCACCTCAGCGGAAAGAAGGGAGGAGGGAGGATGAGTTTCACATCCTTGCAAACACGTGGCACGACTGGTGGAAAACGTTTTTGCCATACCTGGCTCCTACTTGGCAAAAGACGAACTCCTCATACTTTCTACCGTGGACCGCAGCTGAACTTCCCGTGGCAACAGCATCGGGGCGAACGGGAGTCAAACAACATAAATTAAATTTTCATGCCACGAAATTTTGACAATCTTCCTACCCTCCCCACCGACAACATTGGCAACTTCCCTGTGGTTACGCTGAGCCGGGCGGGAATTATTCATCGTTATGTGTCGCAAACGCTCGAAAAACGTCGGAAGCACACACACACGGTTACCTTTTGTGGAAAGATTTTCCTTCAGAAGTGAGCAAACTGTTCCGCACCTGTGTGTGTTCCGTGTTGCTCCTAATATCTATTGTTTCTGACTGATTGCGCTGCTGGTGTGGGGATGAGAGCTGTAATATTCGACCCCCCAGCCGAGCTTAAGCAGCTGCTGTGCCCATCATCGCATCACGCATTCCTTAATTGTGTCTAAGAACGTCTAAGCTCGTCTTTCGAGCTTTCCCCATGGCCCGCCCTGTGGTTTCAGCTGACGTCACCGAAGGAAATGCTTTTGACAAGCGATTTGTGCTTTTGTTTTTTTGCTTGCATGTGTGTGAAAGATATCCATGTACTTCACAGATGGGGTGGGGGGTCCATTATTTGCTGTGGAGCGGTTTCCTTTTTTTTTGCTGGTGGGAAAAGGTGGGAAAGGAGGGTTCTGGTGGGGTTGTGACACGGTTGTGTTGGTGGAAAACGAGTGCGAGTGCAACATGTGCTTGACATTTATGATGGTAATTACTCAGCGGCGATGGCGGAGTTACCCATTAGCCTTTGTTAGGAAACATGCTCCGTACGTGGGAAATGTATGTATGTGTGTGTTTTCCACGCGTGGTTGCGAGTAAGCCGGGTCAAACCAAACAAAAGAAGCTGCTCTTTATGTACAATTCAATGAAAAGCGACGAATTAATCGACAATCCTTTTGGTTTTGCTTTGCTGCGTTAAGGTGTTTGCTCGAGATTGGTTAACCATTTTACTGTTGGTTACTGTTTTATGAGTGTTCATTGTGCATTTTAAGTGGCTTAAAGGAAGGATAAAGGTCAAAATGTAAGAAAAAAAAGTTTTTTAGCTTCCTTCATGAATAATTAAAAATTGGTATAAAAAGCAGCAGTAATGTTTGGCACAAGGGAATTAAAACACTGCTTTTGCCTGGAAAATGTCTTTTGTTCGTTAATTCATAACATTTTATTTCGCTTTTAAGGGTAAAAAAGGACAAATGCGAACCAGTAGTAAATCAGCGAAACCAAACATAATTATCGAAACTAGAGGCTTAAAGTAAGAAAAATACTCCTTACTGAATGTTATGGCTAGGCGCTGAAGTTAGAAAAGTGACGGATCTTGTTACTTTTTGGATTATTTTTGCAACAGTATGTGTTCGTAGTTTTTTGTGTGTATTGTGTTAAATTTTATATTAAAATTTTATGTAAAAGAGAAATTTGGAAATATAATATGATGCAGATTTTATAAAATGAGGAAAGCTGAGATAAAGCCAAAATAAACTCAATAAGATTTTTTAAGATTAGAGCAAACTGTTCCCAAACTGACTGACCAGTCTTCACACGGCAGGAGCCTTACGCACGGGGAGGCGGTCTGGATGGGATTTGAGCCCCGGTCCTACCGTATGAGGAGATGGGTTTGAAGACTGGTTCCGTTAACGCCTCAGCCGCCGGATCGCCCCAGTGTACAGTGTATACTACTTCACAAAACATTATCTGATACTGATATGAATCCCTGTCTATGCCATATTTATTAAACATTAGTTTCAGGGTATAATTTGATCGAGATAGAGAACTGCTACGACATATCTTTAGAAATACAACATATTAAACACATAGCGACACCCAGTTATGGTAATGATGGACAACTTTTTACGCACTAATATTTGAAGTTGATAAGGCAATAACATCCATTTTTATAGCAGGCTTCTCCGATGAAACGGCAAACAAAGTTAATTGATATGGAAACGGCTTCAGATGACGGGGAAATCAAAAATCTTTGGTTGTAATGTCCTCAGATGACATTGTCATTGTCATAAGTTGATATTGCACACACTTACCAGAGCGCTAAAAGGACGAGTTAACTATAAGTAAACTCAGAAATTTCATTAGAAATTTAGAAATTAATTTATTTCAAATTTTGAATATTTAAGGAAGCTCTTGTAACTATTCTTCCTATGTTCCTTGAAACTGAAATGAACTTTAACAGGTTCAGGTAAAATCTGTTTTTAAACTTCCTTAGGCGTTATCTAGAGTTGAATAGTAGAACCGATGGGACAGGAAGATTGGGGCCGCTATCATTAAACTAATAATAAAAATATTAACATGATAAAATATTTCAATTAATCTTTGTCTTCCTTGGCGCTACAACCATGAAAGGTTTCGGCCTGCCATTTCTGATTTTCTGTGACTTGATGTCACCTGAAGCTGTGTGAAGACCAGCACATTAGCCACCGGACCGTCACAATTAAAATTGTGTACATTGCGAAAAATCTTAAACAATGCATTTCAAGGATTTAAACCAAAGTTAAAACATAGCAAAAAAAATGGTTCCTGCTAATTTTGTCTTTTTTACATAAAAGTCATAGTAAAATAAATTGTCAAAAGCCTTTAAAATACTGCTTAAAAAATCTTATTAAATTGAATAAATTATGATGAAGTTTTAAAAATGGCTAACATGTCGAGAAAGAAGAGTTCATGCCAAACACCACAAGCACATGCCCCGGCACATCACCAACATACACACTGGTCCAGAAAATAAAAACAAGAACAACCCATTTCCCGAACAGAAAAAAACACACACTGTCTTCAGCAATATTTGCAGCAAGTGACGGAAATGTTGGGTGGAAAGCTTAAACTCAAGCGTTTTGTACCGAAAACAACACAACACTCCGAACCTGGCTGGCTGGTGTGCATCCCCGGTCCGACTGCTAATGGACTCGGAGTTGGAAGGTGCCTGCCAGGAGCTGCTTTTAAGCAGCATCCATCAGTCGGTTGCCCGCCATGTTTAGAAGCTATCGCATTTCGCCCGGCACGTCGAAATTGTCGTCGTCTTGCCGTCTGCGAGTATTATTTTCACCTTCCACTTACCAAGCCCCATGAAGTGGGTTAGCGGCAACTTTTTTTCCCTCCCAACGCTGTGTTTTACGTCGTTTTTTTTGGGGTGAGGAAAAAAAGAGTCCTTTCGTATCCATCACATCCTCATGGGTGGCATGTGGGAAAGCGCTGGCCGTGAGTGCTCTTACCACGCGAGGAAAGGTTTCGTAAGCAACATCACTTCGAGCGTCGGAATCTACTTGTTTATTTATCATCTCCGATCCAATGGAGGGCATATATGCCGAAGATTATCTAATGAAAAGCATACCAAGAGCAAGGGAAAGCCATTTCCTTAGCGCCCACTTTGAAATTCTTTACACGAAAATTAAGGAGAAAGTTCCATCGACTTTCAACGAGGACTCTTTATCGGGGGGTTTTTTTTTGGTGGATATCCGAATGACCGCAAGAAGAAGCTCTTTTACGATTGAAAAACTTTATGTTGATCCTGTTGTACGGGATGACTAAGGGCTGGACGCATGTTGGCTTTACTCGTGCACACAGCACAGCAGCTCAAACAAACTTTCCCTTAATAGGAATCGAGAAAATAAGGGTCGTTCTTCGATCGGGCACGCTGCTGCCCAAGACAGCCCTTGCTGCGTACAGGACACACCGTCAATGGGGTGTAGAAAAGGTCAAATGGGAGTGAAATTGAATCGTGTCGAAACAACAACACTCCCATCAGCCACAGTTTGATGGCCATTTCTATCACACACACACACACACACACACACACACACACACACACACACACACACACATTCGCCAGGAACTGACCAGTCCTTACAACTCCTTCATGCGTCCTCGTCTTGGTGGGTGGGTTGGTCAACAAAATGGAAACATATTTTCAAACGAGAAGGAAAAATTGAGTGGAAATTCGATACACGGTGCGCAAAAAAGGAACGAGGTGACCTTTTTTTTGCCGCCCCATTCCGGGAAGTCGGGAGGGCGGGAGGTTTCCTCTGCTAGACGCGGTGTAACCAGATAAACAAGATGCTATCGAAAGCAGGAGCTGATGGGTTCGAAACGTTTGCTGGTATTATCCTTCCAAGGTCGCCATTGTTATCGATTGGAATGAATTTTTATTACCCCGAATGAATGGTGCTTGCCGATGGGAATCGTTTGCCCACTGTACGAATGATGGTGCCTTTTGCCCGCTCTGTTGCATCACCTGATGCTATTATATTTCTAATGCATAATGGTGGATGTTGGTCTACTGTTGGAGTCGTTCGATTTCTAGGAAGAATTACAACTAGAACAGAAAAGCAGTAATAATACAGAAGTGACCTATAGAGATCATTAGAATTGTAAAGAAATTCACAGAATTTTTTAAAGAAAATAAAGGTAGGAAGAACAAAATGAAAAAAAATCATTTTAACAATTTAGAATAATGAAATGATGTTATTCAAATTAAAGTTGTTATAAATATTCATGGTGTCTATAAGATCCAATATAAAACATCAGCAACAAAACCCTGTTAATAAACACACGAAGAAATAAAATATAAATTAACCAAAAAAGGGAAAAAATAAAATAACACAAATAAAGGAGTAATTTGACTGGTGCTGTAAATAAATGAATCATTACACACAAAAATTACACCAAAACACATCATTAAATTGAGTTTAAATCTATATTCATAACATTATGACATAGTTTCAGAATGAGTTGCTCTAGAGTTATGGGTTTTAACATTGTTTTATAACCTCACCAACACTGTCAATGTACAGGGTATCCCAACGGATTTGGACGATTAGAAACTCGTATTAATATTGTTTGATTTTGTTTTACTGTAAATAAGGTAAAACTGGCTTAAGTCTTAATAAATGCCTCTTCTCCACTGACGAGCACTCATTTTTGTAATGGAGTTACACTAAGGGGTATCTTTTCAGACTTTTTAATATAATTGTTTATTTATTTATTATTTATAATTATCATAAATAATTAAATAGATTGAGTGAAATAATTAAATAAATTGAAAATAAATAAAAAATTATAAATAATTCAAAATAATAATTTTTCACATTTTTTTCTTATCTTTTACTAAAGTTTAAGGTATCTTAGTGAGTGTCAGGAGGGGTGGGATTGGCATCTGTTCAGATTTTAGCCTAAAAACTTGTAATTACACATCATTTTATTATTTTTCCATAGTTTTGAAGATATTTTTAGTATTATTCTTTTACTAAATATAAAAAAACCTATTTTTATTTAATACTTTTTTTCCATCAAAGTAAACTTTTTCATCTGCTTCTTTTCATCCATAATTTAGAATACAAATTACAAATAATGGCTTAAATTTTGTTCTGAAAAAAAACCAAGAATATCATAACAAATTATGAGATCAAAATAACTGAGCAAAAACCATTTAAAACCCTCGGTACGGATCCAAAAATATATGAAAAAGTGTAATCAAAAATCGGTACGATACCATAGATTCACGGGTAAAAAAATGTTGGGTTAAAAACTTTCTCGGGAAACCCTGTAATACAATAAACACACAAGGACCATTCTTTTCTTATATCGTACTGGAATCTAAAGTAATAACATTTTTACATAAAAATCGATAAAAACCTTTTGCTTAAGATACTTTTTAAGAGACTACATTATGTTGTTGTTCGGGCACCAAATTTAAGTTCCCGTAGTTCTTCTTTCTTGGCCTAACGCCCTACAAGTTCATGCCTGCCATTTCCGATTAATTAGACTTACCACGTAGTTTTATGGTCAGTCCTCACTACGGGAGAACGGTCCAGGTGCGATTTGAACCTGTCGTGTGAAGAGCGATGCCGCTATCGCATCTACCACCGGGCAGGCCCCCGGTTCCCGTAGTTAAATAGATCAAAATAATTTAAATTAAAAAAAGGGGTTCTGTTGAACTGTTTGTGAGTGCCATCGATTTTCATCAAAACTGTTAAATAAGAAAACAGCAAGTAATCTTCTGCAGAAAAGCTTTTTCCCAAAAACTTTCTACAGTCGCATACCCATCAACTGTTAGCAGCAGCAAACGAATTAGGTGAAATTAAATTAAAATAGTTCCGGATTTAACAGAAATACCGCAAATTGATACGGGAAAACACCATTTCTAAGAAACCGGAACCAGTTCTTTTCTCGTTAACTCCTGTATTTGTTCTTCCCGGTAATGCTGCAACTGAATTGGATTAAATGTGCGCGCTCTCTTTCATTCACATTTGTTAATTAAAACTCTTCGTGCGAAATAAACCCCCCCGATCCATGCAACGGCGGATGCAAAAAAGCCATCGTCGGGCTCCCAATTCTGGGAAGAGTGCAAAAGTGCAATCGATCGAAAGCGCCCCGCATGCTAGGCCGGTTGCAAGCAAAGCTCGCAGGTTTCAGCTGTAAAATCAATTCCAGCCCAGGATTAATCACGTGCCCCGGTGTCGTTGTGCACTGCTTTTCTTCATTACGGGGTTCCGCTGCACGTCTGGTGGGCTCTAAAATAACGCACCGTAACCGTTCATCCGAACCGAACGGCGCCATCGGTTGAGGAAAATGCGAAAGGAAAGCAGGTGGGGGGTTTCATCTGCTCGTCTTCATCACGATGGAAGCTCGCGTTCGATCGATCTCACTCAATAACCGATTATCGGCGCGTGTACCCGCCGCGGAGACGCGAGCTCGGAATGTGAGGGCGATACTTTTAAAGACGCAATCGGTCTTATTACACACGTGCCCACCCTTTTACGCGGATCATCTTGGCTGGAGCAGCTTGTTGTACCAGAGTGACTGCGTATCGGTGGGTTCGGCTCACACACACACACACGTGCTCGAACTTTCAATCAATTTTCCAACCGGTTCGAAGTGATGCTTCGCTTAAAATGCGACGCTCAAATTCATGGTTTCGTACAAAGCGATCAAATAAATTGTTGAGTCATGTTGGCTGGGAGTTAGATACGCCAAGAACCTTTCCGCGTTGGAGAGAGTAATAATAGACGAGGGAATTGATTTTCCGTTCTGATTGAAAGTGTTGAAATTAAATCAAAACCAACTGGAAGCGAATTATTTATGAAGGGGGTTGGGTTTTAACCTGCCGAAGTGTTTTATCAACTATTTAGACAATAGAGACGACCTTTCTGGTTTTTTTTTGATGAACTTGACATAACTAGCTTAATGACACGATGTTTTCCGTAGCCAAGAAAAATTAAGCTTATATTGAGAGCTAGTGATCAGGTTCTAGAACAGTTATAGGATCTTCATTGGGACTGTTCCCGTGATACTTTCCAAACAAACCCTCATTAAACTCTCTTGCTATTAATTTATTCATTTTGAAGCTAAAGAGCTTCAAATATAGAATAAGGAATATTTTGAAGAAATCAGGCAAAAATTATTGCAGAAATGCTCATGGACAGGTACCATCGTCTTTTAACTCCTATTTTGAGTATTGTGATGTACACATTCATGTTTTCTTGCTTTGATACGATCAGGGCTGTGTTTTGTGGAGGGGTTATTTGACATAGTGTTACTTGCTAATCTTTCACCATGAACTTGACAACCAAATATCTCTTCTTCATAGCTTCATGGCCTGCGCGATCTTGTCGGCCATATAATGGTTTACTAGACTTAATGATACAACGTAATTGAATAGCCAGTCCTGACTACGAGGAAACGATCCAAATCTGCCAAAATCTGGACATTCCAATGCACTAAAATAAATGTGATATTACTTTATTATGTGACTATGTGAAATTGATAAATAATACTTTTAATGGCCCCAATTCTCAGAGGACTGCTGCAATAATCCTCGATACCGCCTAGCGATCCAGCACCTTGGTCTGCCAATCGAATAGACGGCCTAAAAGGACTTTACGGGCTGGACTGATCGATGTCATTCCCATGATGTGACCAGCCGATCGGAGCCTGACGAGTCTAATTCGCTGCACGATGGTGAGATTATCGTAGAGCTGCTCGTAGAACTCGTCATTGTCCATCCATAGATCCGGAGTCAACGATCCTTCTGAGCATCTCGACCGCGGCTAAGAGGGCTTCGTCAGTTTTGGACAAATTCCTCATGCCTCAGAGGTGTATGTGAGAACTAGGACTAGAAATGTTCTGTACAGTCCCTGCTTCGTCCGTCGCGACAGATATTTAGAGTGGAGAAGTTTCATCAGACTGCAGTACGACCGGTTGGCAGCCAGCATTCTTGCGCGTTACTCAACATCAATATCGGTTGTCGGTGCTAACTTTTGACACCAGATAGGTGAAGTTTTGGACGACTTTGGAAAAGTGCGGTCTGTACATTTGTATCACCCCTGCATTGATCAGTGTTTTTGAGCAGGGCCGCTGGTGGTGCCTCCATCATCATTGGTTTTCGCCTCGTTAATCTCCAACTTTGGTAAGCTTCTGCTACATAGGAGAGCCTCAATCCAAACAGCGTATTTTGGCGTTAAGTATTATCCCGTAGAAGAACATTCTTAAATGCACAAGAAGCCAAACCTTTGCCCAAGGATTTTCTAATTATAGGAAAACAAGAATATCAATGACCAAAACTTGGGTGTTACGAGGTAAACTAGCAATGTCCAAGTTTCTGGACCATTTTCAAGGTAGAGCTGGATTCTGTTGCACTTTCTCCATACATCCAGATTTGAAATAGAAGTTTGGATGCATCGATAAATCCTGGTTAATCTTAAAATGTGTCAAGATAAAGCTGCAAGACTTCCTTTACCTTCTCATTTAGCTTTACAACTTCAAGAAGTCGTTCTCCGACTTTCGGGCTTTTCTAGACAAATATCCTTTTTTATACAAATATCCTTAGCTAGATATTCAGTATTTTACGTACGGAAATTCAACAGAGTACAGATGTGCCCAAATATGATCTACTGCATTCTCTACAGGGTCCAGCAATGGTTCGAACATTATGCGCGGATCACGTATGCAATCTGCGTTACATCTTAGGTTACATCTGCGTTATGTCTTAGGTTAGAAGTATTAGCTTTAGTGAAACTTAACGACAACAAGCTGTAATTATGCATCTTAGAATTAAGTATGGTAAGAACAATCAAACGAGCATGAATGACCCTAAGGTGCGCAAGTAAGAGCTATCCGAATACCTTTAATAACTGAAACAAAATACAATTAAACAAATGCACGATAAACGAACAGGAGCTGTCCAACAACGGCTGCTGCAAATGATTTTTTTTTTTGGTAATTTGCTTTGCAGAAATGATCGACTGAAATAATGCATTTCGCTTAAAAAAGATAACCAACCGCTAAGATATTACCACCCAGAACAGCTGTGTTATTGTACTGCAAACTTCCTCTCCTTGCATAAATTGTGTTGATGAGTCGGGTCCGATGCAACTTGCATAAAGTTTGCATAAAATTGCTATCGTACTTAAACTTGTGCTTCTAGCAATTCTAGCTTCTCTCGCAATCTCCTTAAGGGAAAACATCAACACTTACCCGAACAAGGTGCATATTTTCTAAGCTGCTGTACGCGCCAAAAACGCAAAACTCCAACGCCTAAGAAATGATGGAAAATTACCGTATCGGGGGAAAGAAGAAAAAAAAAACTCCCGCTAACCTTTCCTCCGGTCAGTGGTCAAACTTTTCCAAACAGCTTCTGCACCCGGGAATTAGAAACATGTGCACCACCTTTTCCAGGGCACGGCGCAAAGCAAAATCTAATCGATGGTGCTCAAGTTCAATTCCAGTCATTCCGCTTCAACATCAGCACGCTTTCACTCGCTACCCTTTAATTCTATCGATTCTCGAGGCGGTTCGAAGTTCCGCCGACCAACCGATGGGCACGCACTCACTCGGCACACACCTCACTCACTCACCGTTTCTATGCCTTTGCCACCGATAACATTATCGATCGCCAAAGGTAGACACGAGAACATGAACCAACCTACCCATTGCTTCGCTTTCGTACTCGCGGCTGAAATGCAATCGATTTTCCCCCACTTTATGCACTGCCTGGTGTGGCCAGGATGCAGTTCGTTGATGTGTTGGCTTTCTGCCGTGTTTTTTTTCGCCCCCCGTCACGGCGGGAGAACATAAAAAGGCATCGGAAAAAAGCAGCAAAAACAAAACCCGGAAACCCATTATCGACAAGCGCGATAATTTGCAGTAGGCAATCGGGTGTGAGGCGGGTTTTTTCTTCTTGTTCGCCGGGCATTTGGTTGTGCGAGAGTAGAGTTTTGTTCATCACAGCTCATAAAACAGCCTCCGTAACGAGATGAATAATTGAATAATGGTGTTAATTTCGGGGTATCGCCTTCATCCGAACTGAACTGGTTGGTGAACTGAAGTTTGGTGAGCCGAAAAGTGCGCCGGAGAACCTCCCCGTTTCACTGCGATCGAAACATCGAAACATTAATTCGAGAGGAAAATTAGGGTTCGGTAAATGGTGTGATAGCATTGATAGGCGCTTGCCTTTTGATCTCGTCTGCAGATATTTTATTGCTTTTTTGGAGTGATCTAGTGTACTTTTGGAAGTAGTTAAACTGTAAGTGTTTCATACGATGCGATCCTTCCTTGGGCACTACAACCTCAAGAGGACTCGGCCTGCCATTTCTGGCTTTCTGTGACTTATTTTACCTGTAGTAAAGTGTCAGTCCTACGTACGAAGAGGCTGTCTGGATGAGATTTGAACCCCGGTGCTACCATGAACCTCGCATGAAACCTTATCAACTAACAAAAGTGGACCATAAATCATCAAAAACTTAGAACAAAAAAATGACATTTTAAATTTAAAACTCTTCGCGTGATAATCCAGCAAGGCAAACTAGACTAGGCTTCTGCGATCCTGCGTGGAGTTTGAAACCGCAAAACCCTCCTTGTTGAGTGAAGTCGAGAGCATCGACTGACGACCGGGTATAGAAATAAGAGAAGTGTTGGCGACTTGGGATCTCGCCTAAATGAGACTCATCTTCCGATTCGCCAGAGACAACGGTCTTATCCTTTGATTCCGCATCCCTATTATCCTTCCTATCCATATCCTTTTTTGTTATTCGTTGTGTTGTCTTTGTCGTAAGTGTTTTATGTTGTGCAACGGGTGATGCGTTGACGGAGCAATATTATTCGACGGCCATTTCGCAAAAAGGAGGCAGGCTTTTTCCATCTGTAGCATTGAGCTCCAAGTCAGTCCAGCTTTGATACAGCGGGGTCGCCTGTGTTGGCGTTGGGTTCTGTAGTAGTCGCCGGGTACAGTCTCATAAACAGTGGAGTCATTCCTGCTGTTATGAGATGAAATTCGTCGATCTCCTTTGAATTCGACGTTGACTTGGTCAATCATAGGCTGTGTCACTGCTGGGCTGCTTGGAGATCATTGCACGAAGATAAATTCATGTCTGTGCTGTTCAAATAACTGTGCTTGTTTGTTTCAGTCCAGACCCACAATAAACAATCGGAACAAAATAACCCCTATCGAAGCCATAGCCACAACAATAGATCTGGAACACAAAAAAAAACCACAATATACTCACTTAGGCACAATAGAAATGGACAACAACCATGCCATGCCCGGGATATGGCAAATAACTAGAAGGAAATGTCTAGTTAATTTTGTTTAATTGTTTGTTGTGTGATTTATAATTCGCAGTCATCACACGCCACGTGATGCGAATAAGGCATCTGACCGTAATAATAAATAAATAAATAAATATAATAATATATAATTAACGAAAAAAGAAAACAAACATAAAATAGGAATCGAAATCTCAAAAAAGGAATAAAATAAGAAGAGGCAAAGTGAAAGAGAAGTTTAGGATGTAAAATAGAAAATGGTTCACTTTCAGCAATTTGAACTATAGCTGAGATTGTCACAATAAAATGACAGTTGCTAAACGAGCTAACAAATATATTTAAAAAAAAAAAATATTACAAATTTAATGTGTTTGTGTGTACGTGCAATAAATTGTTAAAAGTAAAAAAAAAGATTAAACTAAATATTAATAAGATTTAATACAAGAGATATTAGTAAGAGACCCTATGACAACAATGCGATGAGCAGTAGGAAAAAGAGAATCAAATAAGGCATGAAAAACAAACATAAAAATCATTATAATATACAGAAAGTAATACAATCTCTTCATAAATTATTGAAGAAATTAAATTTAATCTGAAAACAAATAAAGGATTTTAAAAGAAGTAAAATTCGTTAAAATGTTAGAAAAAAAACGAAATGCAAGGTATTCAATAATTTGGTGTTCTTCTCGATTGAACAACCCCATGCAAAGTAAACAGCTCTCATACCTCCAATTTGCCACCATCAGCTTCATCATCGGCGATGAGTAAAAAAACGTGTCCGAGTTCATATTTATTGCTCGTTTTAGAGTGGCTTTCGGTCCGCTTTCTCAAAATTTGCCGCTGGGCTATCAATCATTTAATCATTCGGCAACAATTTTTTTTTTTTTTTGGTTATATTATATACATATTTCCATTGCTTTTGTTTTGGATTCAATTTGACTTACTTTCTTTCCGCTTTCTTGCTCTTCTACAGGTTATTCCCCAGGTGGCCAGGAACAACAGCAAATGCGCTGACCCTTGACTCACGGTAACCAGGTAAGCACGACCAGCAGCATCATCATCCGCAGCGAAAACAAAAATGCCCAAATCAAAATTCGCACAACAAGAACCGCATCATAACTTCCCGCCAGGTTGTGGTTCCCAGCTTTACAGGTCCATCGGGTTGAGAAGGAAATAAATAAATAAAAATACCGACCCGGAGATCGAAGGGAACGGCGAACGGGTCGTGGACCGGGAGGTTAATGTTGGGATGTTGGCCTCGAGGCCACGAAAGGATAGAGTCAATAAAAAGTAGCACAATAAATCTTCGTTTTGCACGTCGGGTTCGGGTGAGGGTTGGTTGATTTTTATTTGGCCCCTCGCGAACCGTTTTTTTTTCTCTCCTCCCATTTATGCCTCCTCAGCGGGAGCGCGCCAAACGGTACGTACCGTTATCGTGCCGGTGGAAAACCTGCAGAGCTGCAGAGAAGTTCGGTTATGGACGGCTAGCTCTCGTCTCGCGGTTTAATATCAATAACGAATAAATTCATCTAGAAGGGAAGACTTCCCCCAAAAACCGAACCGCGGATCCGTGGTGTGGGGAGCGGCGAATGATGGGGATGAATTCGTCGTAAAATAAAGTAACCAAAAGTCAAACCGATACTATACACCTGTTGAGCGTACGCCTTCTTGGCATTGGGCGCTGTATCTGTACACAGAAGACCCTTGTGGGCATGCATTTGCATCACCTTTTTGCATCGTGCCAGCGGATTGATCTTTGAAAGAAGCAACTTTCGACGCATTCAACTCGGTCCTCAACAGCGAGACGTTTAATGGGCATTCTTTTCCAGGGTTTGCCGGTCAGAACAATGCCGATGGTTGGAAATGGCCCACCGTCAGGTCAAGTGTGGCATTTTATTAAACAGCACAATGAAGAGTGACAGTTGCACGGGCTGTGTTAATGTGCCCCGCCATCGTAACGACGGGCACGTGTGGGAAACCGTGTTGACGGTGTGTGAAAAAATGCGCTTTATATTGCAAGAAGATTGATGAAATGCAATTTAGATGGCAACATTGTTCATCAAGGGCCGAGAGGAATTGATGGCAATTCTGATTCCGATCTCTTTGAAGACATTTTCATGCAGTAAATGGCTAATTTTAGAGGTGGTCCGGTGGTCGGGACCTAACACGACAGGACCGGAGATCAAATCCCATCCTGATCGCCTCCCTGTGCGCAGGGCTGACTACCTTGCCATGGGTAAAATGACTAGTTTTTAAGTTCAACTAAGATCTGAAGTTTAGAAGTTAAAGTAACGCCCAAAAGATTCAAAGCCCTTCTTCTCCATCCTTGGCACTACAGCCTCGAGAGGACTCGATCTGCCATTTCTTGATTTCTGTAATTTCAAAGCTCTGCTCAGCAAAAAGCTTGAACATTTGCTGCTAGAACGCTTTCTCGTTTCAAGATGAAACCATATTCTTTGAGACGATGCAAGATATCTCAGTGCTGTTGATGCAGAAGCACCAATGTTTCGGTCTAAAAAATTCTTAAAATATTCTTCCTCTAAATGGTCCGAATTGAGCTGGTAGTGCAAAAAATGTCATCCATACCTTGCAATTGTCTACTTCATCTTAAACAGAAATTAAAAAAAACGATGTAAACTTTCTTTTCTTTCTTCTTGGCCGAATCGATCACTTCCACTAATGTGTTATTTGCCATTTCTGGCTTACTAGACTTAAAAATTCCATGTAGTTGGATAGTCGCTCACTGACTCGATCTACTTTCAACTAACTTTAAATCCTACATTGAAGATGCGTTCTACCGAAAAATATAACTACTCGTCCTCGAACTTTAGTCACGACTTTATAACTTAGCCACGACTAGCTATAAAAAATATGGTCGCATTTTTGTAGATATTTCTGGGATCAAATTATAGGAAAAGAGCTTTTCAGCAAAAGCTATGTTGGGCACTTCTGAGGTCAGTTGGAAGTCGCTTCCCTATCTGAGCTCACCATCACAAAGATCTTATACCCCAATCCTATCAGGTGGTTATTCTAATTATAAGCGACACCGGCGCAGGTTTTTATACGGCAGGACCGAGGTTTAATTCCCATCCAGACCTGATTATCCAACTACGTGGTATCATTAAGTATAGTTAGCCAGAAATGCTAGGCAAGACCTAAGAAGTTCCTCTGTTTAGAAATAAGCGGCTTGGACTTGTACTTGGATTTTTACCAATAAAAATGACCATCTTCATCAGAATCTTCGTTAACATGATTCGTCAACGGATAGATGGGTACTCAGACTCTTAAGCCGGATGTGCTCGCCGAGAAAGTTACCAGGCTCCTGGGTTTTCCTCATAAGCATCCAGTGCATTTTACGACTGTAGAACGGTAAGGAGTGAGGTCAGGAGGCTCACAGGTTCATTGTTCTCACAAAAACCCGAATCGGCATCGGACGCTGGGATGCTCTGGATAGTGTGTTGACATTTACTAACTGTGGGAATTAGAATAATTATATAATCTTGCATGCATTTGAACTACAGGATTTAATATTACAATTTTCGAGCATGCATTTAAATTTCACGAATTAAACAGTAGACAATTAAGGATTAAGATTAGGACTACTCGACTGTTATACACTTACACGAACTACTCGAATTACATGTAAATCATTATGGACAAACGAATACACAGTTGCAAACCGACCAGCGATACGAGTGCACACAGTCTCACTTCAATCCTCAAAATATATCACAACCACCCCCTTTCGTGAACATTTTCACATTTGTTGGTCCTTCGAACCGGATCGTGATATACGGAGAGGAAGTTTCATTCTGCAACCAAGAGTGGAACTCGGTATACGGAAATTGTGCAAGTCATTACGTGACAAATTCGCCATCGCATTCGGCCCCGCGTCAAGGGCAACGGTCGGTTACACTCCACCATTTCGAATTTCGCGCCAACGAGTTGTTCGTTACCGTCGTGTGATATTTCGTGTGATATTTTCGAGAAGCAATGGATAAGAAAATCAAGGCAGTGCAGTTGAAGAAAAGGATTGCTGTGGAAAGCATTAAATCCATGGAGCGGTTCCAGACGGATTTCCAACCCAACGACGCCCAACAGATTCCGGAGGTGTTAGAGAATTTGGAATCGCATCAGGCAGGGTTCTTCGCCGCTATTTCTAAACTGGAGGAACTCGACGAAAGTGATGCAACAATCGAAGCGTGCATTATGGAGAGAATCCACTTCGAGGAACGTTGCAGGAAGCTGAAATCATTTTTACGTGCAAATCAACCCAAGGAAGAAGGAGCGGTCAACGATACGACAGGTTTGGCTTCGTCGACACTCGCTTTTGGTCGACCGCACGCACCAAACCTACGCTTACCCAAAATCGAGCTTCCAACGTTCGATGGAGATCATACGAAATGGCTGTCGTTCCGCGATCGCTTCCTTGCTATGATCGACGCTTCGCCTGAGCTTCCGTCCATCGCAAAACTGCAGTACTTACTTTCATCGCTAAAAGGAGAGGCTGCACTACCCTTCGAGCACACACCTCTAACGGAAGACAATTACGCAATCACATGGGCTGCTCTGCTTAAACGGTACGACAACTCGCGTCTACTAATCCGTGAGTATTATCGGAAAATGCACTATCTCCCCGGAGTGCATTCGGTGTGCGTGGATAAGCTTTCCCACTTGGTGGATGAATTCACGCGCTTCGTGAACGGATTAGTGAAGTTAAAGGAACCGGTAGATTCGTGGGATACACCGCTGTCGAATATGCTGCTTATGAAGTTAGATCGGGAAACGCTGTTGGCTTGGGAAAAGCATTCGGTACACTTCACGCGGGACAAATACAAGGATGTGATCGAGTTTGTTCAAGATCGGATCCAAATCTTGAAATCGACCAACACTTTCGTGATGGATCAAAGCGCTGGTGGTACCAAGGTGGCCGGCAACAGTCGGCAGCCAGTGCAACGACGGTTCATCGCGTATGCAGCTACTTCTCGCCCGGCTCCTGTTCCTTCGTCTGCCCTCATCCAACCGCCAAAGTGTCCACTGGAGTGTTCCGAAGGTCACACTTTGCGCAACTGCCCAGTGTTCACAGGTAAAGAAGTTCAGCAACGACGAGACATTGTTGCAACGAATCGACTGTGCTGGAATTGTTTGAGCAGCAATCATCAGGTGAGGGAGTGTAAATCGGAATTTTCGTGTCGCATATGTCGGGAGCGTCATCACAGCTTATTGCATCACACTCCACGCTACACTCCTCCCACAACGGTTACAATGTCTGCTCAAACGGATGACGACAATGTGTTCCTTGCAACGGCAAACATCCAAATCAAGGATGACTACGGCAACATCCACGAAGCAAGGGCTTTATTGGATTCGGGTTCCACATCGAATTTCATCGCGGAAGACCTAGCTCGAAGGCTGTTGACCAGTCGCAAAAGGGTCAACGTCGCTGTTTCGGGCATCGGCAATTCGGTACAGCTGGTCAAGGGTTCGATCGTCGCCACCGTTCACTCCAAGACACAACCCTTCTCAACGGAAATGGCGTTCCTGGTTCTGGACACGCCATGTACAAACATTCCTACTTCACCAACGGACATCTCTTCATGGGAAATGCCGGATGTGGCATTGGCGGACAGCACCTTTAATCATCCGGGGCAAGTCGATATCGTCATCGGAGGCGATACGTTCTGGGAGCTGCACACCGGTCGCAAGCGCTCTATTGGCAGAGGCAAGCCGTGGCTGATTGAAACCCGTTTCGGTTGGGTTGTCAGCGGCATCTCTCATCATATATCAGCCGGTCCGCGGCTGTGTCATCTTTCTGCACACGATGCCACATTGGAGGAGATCCTGCATCGATTCTGGGAGAGCGAAACCATAGCCGAGGATCCTGTGCTATCGGTCGAGGAGAATGCTTGCGAAAAGCATTTCGCTGCAACAACTGTTCGCACTACAAGTGGAAGGTATGTCGTTCGTTTGCCTTTTAACCCCAATCCTAATGTCGTTTTAGGAGAGTCGAAACAAATAGCTGATCGTAGATTGCGTAGTATGGAACGGCGGTTGAACAGTAATCCTACAATGAAAAAGGAGTATGCCAAATTCATGAGAGAATACGAACAGTTGGGGCATATGAAACGACTTACCAGTCCTGCAGATGATTCGATAGATCACTATTACCTTCCACACCATGCCGTTGTTAAAGAGTCGAGCACAACCACGAAGGTTCGCGTCGTGTTCGATGCATCGTGCAAAACGTCGAGTGGTTACTCGTTGAACGACAAACTCATGGTGGGACCAGTCGTTCAAGAAGATCTCCTATCGATCATCCTTCGGTTCCGTTCTCGTGCCATCGCATTGTCTGCCGACGTAGAGAAGATGTATCGGCAAATTTTACACAGTCCCGATGATTGTAGATATCTGCGCATCCGGTACAGAGAAGATCCTGCTGAACCCATCTCAACCTTTGAACTACAGACGGTTACGTACGGCACAGCATCAGCTCCTTTTCTAGCTACAAGGACCTTGAAACAAGCTGCTATTGACAACAAGGAAGAGTACCCGCTGGCAGTGAACGCTGTCCTAAACGACTTCTACGTTGATGATTTGTTAACGGGTACCGATGATATCTATGAAGCGATTGAAATGCAGAAGCAGATATCAGGCATGTTAAATTCAGCTGGTTTCACACTGAAGAAATGGGCTTCAAACCGCACCGAAGCATTGCAAACCGTGCCGTCTGAAGATGTAGCAGTTCAACTAACGCATGAATGGAAGGATTCGAAGCAGGTTTCCACGTTAGGTATCATGTGGGAACCAGCTGCTGACACTCTACGTTTTCGGATCGATATACCACCTACACCATCCCGCATGACAAAAAGGCTAGTTTTGTCATACATAGCTAAAATATTCGATCCCCTCGGGTTGCTGGGTCCAACGATCATCATCGCCAAAATGTTCATGCAGCAACTGTGGGCTCTAAAGCAGAACGGAAGATCGTGGGATTGGGACAGCGAGCTACCATCGCACCTACAGCAAGAATGGTTGAACTTCCACTCTACCTTATCCTCACTGCGCAACCTGAGAATACCACGGTACATAGCTCAACGCACGGCCACAAGTCTGCAAATACACATCTTTGCTGACGCATCACAACTAGCATACGGCGCTTGTTGTTACATCCGCGCTGAAGGCTTGGAAGGAGTCACCGTACAGCTGCTAACAGCCAAGTCGAAAGTCGTCGCATTATCTAACTCACACTCTATAGCTAGGTTGGAATTATGTGCAGCGCGATTGGCCACACTCCTACACGAGAAGGTGATTAATTCACTGAAGGTTTCTGCTACTACAATCTGTTGGACCGACTCAATGACTGTACTTCACTGGTTGAACTCCGTACCAAATCGCTGGAAGCCGTTCGTAGCCAACAGGGTGGCTAAAATCCAGCAAACTTCCGGCATACAGTGCTGGAAGCATGTTCCAGGCACCGACAATCCAGCAGACGACATCTCGCGTGGCTTAACACCAGAGAAACTATTGGCATGTGAACGCTGGTGGCACGGGCCACATTGGTTAGCACGCAACGCTGAAGATTGGCCACAAAACACTTCACCACCAAACGAGGCTGAGAGCGCAGAGGAGGAGAGGTTAACTTCACCACGGGTTGCAACAACATCTACAATCTGCGAATTTCGGAACAGGTTGTTTTCCCGAATTTCGGCTTACCACACACTGCAAAGGGTTGTTGCATACGGCTTGCGCTTTATTCATAACGCGAAGCTTCACAAGGGAAATACGGCACATTCAAAACACATACCACCTCTCACTACGGACGAACTCAAGGCGGCAGAACTCAAACTGTGTTACCTATCACAACGAGACACTTTCTTCGAGGAGATACAAGCCCTACAGAAGGGCAAAGAGATTCCAAAGAACTCCAAACTGAAGTGGATCTCACCCTTCATCGACATCGACGGGATCCTGCGCATCGGTGGCCGGCTCACTAACGCACAACTAACAGAAGCAGAAAAACACCCGGTCATCTTATCTTCAAAGCACCCACTTGCCGCACTACTAGCTGTTTCGATTCACTTGCAAAAGTTGCATGCTGCACCACAATTGCTGCTATCTACTCTGCGCCAAAGATTTTGGATTATTGGTGGTCGCAATTTGTGCAAATCCGTGTACCACACTTGCCACGCGTGTTTTAAGGTAAAACCAACACTCATCAAACAAACTATCGCCGATCTGCCAACATCACGCGTCACACCAACAAGGCCATTCTCGGTATGCGGAGTGGATTACTGCGGGCCAATCTACCTAAAACCAACCATCCGCAACAGAAGTCCGATCAAAGCATACATCGCTATTTTTGTATGTTTTTCAACACGAGCGGTACACATCGAACTGGTTGGCGATTTAACCTCAACAGCATTCATAAATGCACTTCGTCGTTTGGTTGCACGCCGCGGTCAAATCAGGGAACTTCACTCCGACAATGCAACCACATTCAAGGGAGCCGCGCACGAGCTGAATCGCATCTACAAGATGCTTAAATGCGACGAACACGATCGAGCTGCAATATTTGATTGGTGCGCGACGAATCAGATGAAGTGGAAATTCATCCCACCGAGAGCGCCGCATTTTGGAGGTTTATGGGAGGCAGCGGTGAAAGCAGCTAAAAAACACATCATTAGAACCATCGGCACTACAAGCATCACGCAGGAGAACATGCTTACCTTGCTTGCCCAGGTAGAGCAATGTTTAAATTCACGGCCAATAACACCTTTATCCGATGAGCCGTGTGATTTAGAACCACTGACACCGGGCCACTTCCTTGTCGGTGGCAATATGCAAGCGGTACCAGACATCGATTACACCAATACGCCGAGCAATCACCTGAAGGAATACCAATTGGTACAAAAACATCTCCAATCGATTTGGGCCCGATGGTATCCGGAGTATCTGCAACAGTTACAAGCCCGGGCCAAATATTGTTCCGGTAAAGCAGCCGTCCTACAACAAAATCAATTGGTGATTATTAAGGAAGACAATGTTCATCCTACCTCTTGGCCCATGGGGCGCATCGTTGCAGTACATCCAGGAAAGGACGGGGTAGTTCGCGTTGTTACACTGCGCACTGCTTCAGGGAAGCATATCGTCCGCGCAGCTAATCGTCTAGCTGTTCTACCAAATCCAGACCCGCTAAGTCATCTTGAAACCACGGAAACCACATGCACTGATTAATGCGCACTTGTAAACCACGCTACATTGTTTACATTCACAAGTGTCAATCACGGATCAAGATAAACAAACACACGCCCACACGCACCCACATATACACACACACACATGATAACAGGCAGATAGGAGATAAGCATTGCGTCAGGAGTACACGATTAGTTTTGAATTCACATTTGCATGAAATTTAAAGAAGTTCCTTCTTTGGTGGCCGGGAATGTGGGAATTAGAATAATTATATAATCTTGCATGCATTTGAACTACAGGATTTAATATTACAATTTTCGAGCATGCATTTAAATTTCACGAATTAAACAGTAGACAATTAAGGATTAAGATTAGGACTACTCGACTGTTATACACTTACACGAACTACTCGAATTACATGTAAATCATTATGGACAAACGAATACACAGTTGCAAACCGACCAGCGATACGAGTGCACACAGTCTCACTTCAATCCTCAAAATATATCACAACCACCCCCTTTCGTGAACATTTTCACACTAACGTTGCACTTCGACTATTCGTCGGCGTCAGCTATTCGAATAAAAGTATCACCTATTATCGACACTAGACACTATGTACATTTGGGAGAATAGTAAGGCCACCCTAGGCCATTGTATTAGAATACCCTTACCTTAATCTACTAAGTGAAATCGTTTAAAACGCTTGAACGACAATGAATCACTATGACTAATTTGGATCGAAATTGCTTAAAAATAAACTACCTTGCATTGTAACGACCGCTGCCATTGCTAAAGACCATTATTTAAATTTTATCGAGAACTTCAAATAAAAAGCGCCCATAATAAAATCTATTTTTAGCCTTACGTCATTTGTAGAGAAAATTCCCTTCACTTCGTAAAACATTTATTGAAGTAAAAAACAACCATCTCGATAAACTTTTTCCCTCTCTCTCTCTCCCTCCATCAACACCAATAAAAGTACTGCACACAACAAACAGATAGACAAATTTCCCCCGCTGTCAGTTAAGAGCCTTGTGCGCTGCTTAATGAGTGAAGGGGGCTTTAGACCCAACGTGAGTGTGTTCCGTCCAAGGGTCCCAATTTTGGGGACCCAACCGTTCGTGCCAAAAAAACAAAAAACAGAGAGTCGCCAACAACCCAACGAAACGATTAAGAAAAATTGGGCCTTAAATTAATCGTAAAACCTCCGGAGGCCATAAGACGAACTCTCCAGGGTAAGGAGCAGCGAATTGAGGCGAAAATTGGGGCAGCTGGTGAGGGGAACGAAGGAAGCACAACAAACTAGTTAACGAAATAAAACAATTAACAACAACACCGACATTTGGTTTGTTTGTTTGTGTTGTTCGGTGTTGTTGTTTTATTTTTAACATTCAACTCGCAGACCGCACTTTGGATCCACCGATATTGACCTCTGTGTGTTTCTTTTTCAGCTGTTGGTTTTCCTTCTGGTCCTCCCGTTGCCATTTTCCCACCAATGCGCCAATGCGTGCCCCGATTGGGGTTTTATGTACTGCAGCCACCGCCACCGCCACTGCCGGTGCCCTTTTTCTGTTCTTTTCGCGATCGTACGCAGTTTATTTACGTCGAGTGCGCACCGAGGGGTTGGGGTTGTTCAGCTTTCGTACTGCCCGCACTTCTACATTCGTGAACATTATCTGTGACTTTTTCCTGTTTTATTTTTATTATTTATACTATCGTGCCGGTTCTTGTGTCTCACGTCCAACCCCCTCTTGCTCGGTTCCTTTCGGTAACCTTTCCATCACGCAAAAAAAAACACACGTACAAGCTCCGGCATTTCGGAGCGTGTGAAACCGGCCCAATTTGGCGAATAATGTTAATGGACGGGACAAAACCCGGCAAAAGTGCAGTTATGCGCGGTGTAAGCATGCTCCATGCAGCAGCCGTGTTGAATTGCTTCATTTCGATGCCACACTAAACGCGAATGTCATTGAACTGTGGTGAGGGGTTGATTGGGATTTTGCACACAAATTGATTGAGCCGTCATGTGAAAAGGCGGATTGCTTTAAGTGACACTACTACAGCCTGCACTTGTACATCCGTTGCCAAATACAAGGTACAAGTTTCAGGCAGCAATTTTAAAAGATGAGCTCAGCTGGTAAATTTCCATACCACGGTCACATCTCTGCCTTGCTAGAATCATCCACTAGTTTGGTATGTAAATTTAGAAAACTCGTTTTCACCATGGAATGCTGGGGAAAAGTATTTATTATTACACTGTTTGGCGCTCAGCAAGTTGAGCTCATGAGTTTATGAACATCCTCTCCTTTTGGGCTCACATCCCTATCTGCCGCTCGCTCGGTGAGCCGCCTGTGGCAAGTCGTTTTAGTGTCCTGTGTTTTGTTAGTAATACAAACGACACGATATGAGTTAATCTTCTACGCAAATTAACGAGACGTAATCAAGCGGTGTTAAAAAGGGAAATGCTTTTAAGATAGATTCTAATAAAGGCTTTGGAGCGGATAGTAAGAGCAGTTACGAGTGATAGGCAATAAAATCGGACAATTTAATAGCTGTTGTTGAGTCTAGCGTTTAGAGCCAATCTAATGAATAATTATTGAATGGCAATCGGAAACGAGTAGTCGATCACACTTAACAGAAATTGATTAAGTTAAATTATGGAGCGTGTCAATACGGCGTCAAGCCGTCCAACTAGAAATATAAATAAATAAATAAATTATGGAGCGTTTTGAAGTGAGCCTCATAATTGATTTTATAATTGTTGTAATCGATGGTGATAATCTTCCTAACCAATATAGTTACCATATGAGAAACCAAAGTGTTGTGCTGATCAAGCGAACTTATTGAGATAGATGTATAGCGATGTTAGTTGGGGTTGTCCGATGGCCGAGGCGATAACGGTCGGTCTTCTCACGGCAGGACTGTGGTTAAAACCTCATGCAGGCCATCTCCCCGTACTCAGGACTGATTATTTTGCTACGGGTAAAATTAAGTGAAAGCCAGGAATGGCTGGCCGAGGCCTTTTAAGGTTGTAGTGCCAAGGAAGAAGAAGATGATAAGTATTGTATCATAAACTTTCTGTTAACAAAAACAAAGCTCGAAATATGTACTGATTTACCATGGATTCACAATCGCACCTAGAAAACTAGAATAACTCCAGAAGGTTATAAAAATAAAGCTGCTAAACTATAACTATAACTATAATACTATAATATATATAATACTTATAATATACTATATATAAACTATAACTTCTTGTGCTAAATTTTTCTAGACCCTACGCCCAAGATCTTTTCTGCTCAAATATTCCCAACCATTTGCCGGGCCTTCAGCCTCCAGCCCAGTTAATTCGAATTTTAGCTAGATTTGTTCGAAACAGAAATCATGTTTGTCGATTCTGGCGATCCTGAAGATAAGTTGGCCCTAATTGTCTTGGCTGTAGTATGCTTGGATACAAGGCGCAATATTAAGGGTTACTGGTTTATTTGAATCGGATATCAGTTCGTCCAGCATTGGGAATATTATTTCCACAAGCACCATCAGCCACTCATTGTGAGTGATTGACCTTAGGAAGACTACATCTTATATATGGACGACAAATTTTCTATAACAATGTTCTTATGATCAAGGATATTCTTCGCCACTCAGGCATGACCCTATGACCCTTACATCAAAGATTCATTACGACAAAGCCACCAGACGTTAAACCCATGCTTTACCTTGTCAGTTCAGGGTGCATTTTACGGTCAATTGAAGCTGTTCCGGAACTGTTCACTTTTACGTTTTTTTCATCTCTAGTCTATGCACGAATTTAAGAAGATAGAGCCAAACTCGAAGCAGATGGTATTGGTTGTCAAGAAAAAATGCTTATTAACTTCTCCTTTATTCTATAATTGGAGTCACTAGACTGCTAAGCTTATAGCTGCTTCACACAGCAGGACCGGGTATCAAATCCCATCCAGACCCCTTCCCCTTACACAAGACTGAATATCAACCTACGGGTTAAATCAAGTCACAGGAAACCAGGAACGGCAGGCCGAGACTTTTCAAGATTGTAGTTCCATACATACACGAATACGAACACGGAAGCATACAAAAATAAACGTTCAGGTGCCTAACCAAGCATAAGCGTAGAAAACCTATAAAATGTCTTTCTATACTAAAGACTGAATTTGTGGCTATTACTTTAAACAATGAATTTCATTTTTTTCATTAATTTTAGATTAGCTGTTTGCAGTAATCATCCCACCGTTGACACGTATATTTACTAAGTATTTTCTACTTATGCGATTAGACACAACTCAACATATTCAATGACGTCTATCAAACTTCATTCAGCCGCTGTGTGCTAAACAAAACTCTGAGCTATATTCCCCGTCTGCACATATTTCCCTACTCCTGCTGCCGGGCAAGAAAAACGATCAGCAAAAGGTCACACCGGTTGATGCCGACGACCGAGAACTTTTCGTGCGTAAACAGTTTACCAGTGCGCGGAGGCGCCATTAATGGCGCTCTGCGCTGAAGGACAAAAGGTGTTCTCACTTCTAAACCACCGAGCGCTAGCCACACTGTATGGGACGCCGGGTGCATCCCCTAAACCACAGCAAGCACGCGGTTTAGCATCGTGCAACGCACCTGAATCGATGTTACCCATCCTTTTTGTTTTTGGCGACCGCTTGGCTACGAAGCAAACGGTGCTGACGGTTGCTTTCTGCGTTGAGGATTTCAAAAACAAAAAAGTATGCACCCCAAAGAACACATTTCTCACCGAAAATGCGAGCAAGGCTTTTGTTTCCCTGTTTAAGCCCGGGGCGTGCGTTGAGCGGTTCAACCGCGCCGGAAGACAACACTCGCGCGGTACTCGAATTTCATTCCGTTCTGCTGCATTCCTTTCTGCGTTCGTGGCTGATGCCGTTCTTAGAAATAGAATGCGCTGCTGTCGACTGGGGCGTTTGTTGCAGCACGGGAGGTGGGGAAAAAACGGATGACAAAACATTCTGAACTGCATTCGGGCAGAGCTGTGGGTCGGTTGGTTGGACGGTCGACGTCCTAATCACGCGAATGGTGGTGCAGTTTTTGGGCAGTCGTCAGCACCCGATGCTGGTGTTTTTGTTGCCACCTAGACACACCAGCGTGCTGGGAAGCGGTTGCAACCCTGTCTGTGTGTGGTCTTGATTATTGTTTGTTTATAGTTGCGCAATGAGGTTCTTCCTCTCTGGTTGTATTCAGAAACGGAAGAGAATTCCAATCGTAAAACTTTCACATCCAGGGTACTTTACCAGTATTCTTGGTTAATAATTTAAAATTAACCACAGAAAGAACATGCAACCCGATCCTCGTCCGACACTGGTTGCTCTCATTAAACCTTTCAAAAAATATTTCAAAAAAACCGAGTGCAAACCACCACGCGAGCTGCCCTTGATTCGCACCACGCTGAGAAGTGCACATTTATGCTGCAGCATGCACTTTTACCCAGGTGTTTCCCTTCTCCGTGTCGAGGACCAACGAGTGACAACGACGCTGATGATGTAGATGAATGTGCTGCTGCTGACCACAAGCAATGATCCACCGACGTTGCCGCGCCTTTGCGTACCCGTAACCCCGCTCGCTTTCGCGCTTCCGGTTTTGTCGCAAGGAAATTTCAAGCACTGAATGGCCGTGACGTGTCAACACGACGACGACGACGACACTGGTAAGTAGCATCGAATGGGTTTGTACACATAACCCAAGGGAGAAAGTACATGCTCGACATACACGAATCATGTTCACACACTTGCCCGCGGAAATGTCCTCCCCGTGTGGCACTTTTTACTGCCGAAGCCGAAAGAATGCAAATGAGAATAAATGGGTGCAAGTTTTGTGTCAACTGGCGCGGGAGTGAACCGAATCTTGACACTTCATTCCATCGTGGTACATTCCGGGCATCCAAGGGTACCTGCCGGCGTACGGGTGTTGTATTTGCTGCGAATGGCCGGCTGTCTGGGCCCTGTGCGAAATAACACCTTTCCACACAACGATCGAACGGAACGACGGGCGGAACGCGTGAAACGGAGATGGAGTTGCAATGTTTGCAAATTTCCGCGCAGCAGTCACAGCTGAAAGGAGGTACATGTACGCACCGCAACGGTCGCCTTTCAGAAGGGACTTTCTTTGCCCTTTCTATATGCGCTAGGTCAGGCATGTCAAATTTGAGACCTTACCCGTCAAATCCCATACGGGTCTCCCCGTCAAACCCATTTTATCTAATCATAGAGAATTTTTATGTCTAGATAAAATGCTTAAATATTTATAAAAATGTTTTAGGCCAGTACAGGTGCTTCTGAGTTTTTCTACAATATTCTGAGCCTGAATTCTTCAGTGCCTGCAGATAATGTTGATATCTCGTTCTGACAGCTAGTTTTTGGGGCCATATAATAAGTCCTATTGGCGGTTAAATAATTCCTCGACCTAGTAGGACTGTAAATTTAGGGACGAGAGACCTGCTGTCGAGCCGAGACTTCAAAATTTCTTGCACAACGGTCCCGTGGTTTCATGGCCGGGATAAGGCAAAGTAACAGGGAGGAAATGCCTTGGTATTTTGTTGTTGTTAAATCTCTGTTAATTTTTGTTGTTACTGAGAATAGTAATTCGGCAGTACTTGCGGTGTTGACAATACGGCGCTTGCGTTCATATTTAGAATACAAATAAAGTCTCTCGTAACCTTCACAACTTGGTAAGTTTTGATATGTGGAGGCTAGAGTCTGTATAGATCCAGGGTGGTCCGATGGCCGAGGCGATAAAGGACCGGGGTTCAAATCCCACCCAGACCGCCTCCCCGTACGCAAAGCTGACTTACTACGGGTTAAATAAAATAACAGAAAGCCAGAAACGGCAGTCCGAGACCTCTCGAGGTTGTAGTGCCAGGGAAGAAGATCACAAGCAATAACTACCATACAAAACGCCAGGATGATTAAGTGTTGGAGCAGTTGGAAAAAAGTCCCTTTTTTGATGAATTATTTTCTCATTTCTTAATGAACGGGAACAATTTAATATCAACAATTGGAAACAAGACCAGTCTACACGATGTCGACTGAGTGACTTTAGCATCCTCAGCAACTAAATATTTTGTTTGCATTTTCCTCCAGAGGCGTCAGAAATTGCAACTTCAACGTTTAAGATCACCGCCAACAAACAACAGATCGAGAGTTTTTCTGGTCTAATCTGGACTCCATGTATGTGAGCGTTATGAGCTTCCTAGAAGCCTGTATTAAACAGCTCAAAAAACAACCAATCGATACTTTGCATGAGCGGTTTCCGGTTATCCCGGATGATTGATGATACCAAGAGGTGATGTCAGCTGACCGTCAAGCACGTGCGATTTAACCTCGCTTGACTTTTTCTTATGGGATTCTACTTAGTCACGGGTCTGCGCACATTAGCCGCAAATTGCCGATGACCGATGAAAGTCGCCGTTACACAATGCATCAGTGAGATGCTGCTTGAAGAATGCTCCAGAATCATGAAAATATGGACTTCTCCGATACACTCCACCAAGAAAAGTCAGAAACAAAATTAAAATTAAATAATTCAATCCAATTTTTTCCACGAGACCTACTATTCAAAATGAGTTTGACAACGCTGTGCCTGTCCGAGACGATTCGACCGCACACTTGTGGTGCACACAAATGCATTGACTTTTTGCGGTTTGCATTGGTTGACTAAAACCCAGTCAGCCGTCTGCATTCCTTAGCACGTCCGATTTCCCAAACATTGCCACAAGCCGGCAGGGAACGGGAAAGTGTCAGCTGCATTTTGCTGCTGATTGAGGTATTTTTTAAATAAACAATCAGAACCGCAATACAAAGCGCTCATCATTTTTAAATGATGAATAGAATGACTAACACAAAAAGCGGGGTTAGCTGTTGTTCGTAGGATGCGTTTTTATGATTTAGATAGGGAAGTGAATATTCCTCTCATGAAAAATAATACGTTCGATGTGTAGGAACCTTAAAAATACAATAAAAGGTTTATGGGTGTATTGAAAATTCCAATTCAAGGAGAAAGTTCAAAGAAACTCTGTAAAAAACAAAAACTACGTTTAAAGAAGGGAGTAGCAACACACACAGAACACAGATTATCCGTCTGTCAGTACATCCTTGGAGAACCCATCTCCAAAACTCTAAACCAAACCAGAGAACTTGTTTAATTGAACAATATCTACATACCTGTCCTTGATTACGCTGGATTTCTCTTTCCACTGGATAAAATTTCGGATCTGCTTCGTCTTCGCTTCCGGGTCGGTTCACGCAAAAAAAAAAAATCCCCAGGATCCGGTAACCATTTTCGGCTTTTATTCACTTGAGTTGGGTCGACGAAGACGCTTTCCCATTGCCCGTAAATCAATTACAATCGATCATCGCATCTCTAAACGGGCTGATCCTTCTCGTCCCTTTCCTCGTCGTCGTCACCTTCGCTGCCAGCCGACCCGCCAGTCTCCATCGTCGCAGTGTCACCGGTTGCCACGGCCGGAAGTTGTTCCTCCCGGTCGTCCAACTTCATTTCCGGCCGCTCGGCTTTTGTCTCCTCGTTCGCGACGTTCGCTTCCTTCGCGGACGAGCCATCCTTTCCCTTATCAGCCGCAGCTTCGTCCGTTTCGAGGAACTCCTCCCAGTTACCGCGCCGCTTGTCGATGTCGGCATCAGTTTCGGCAATTCTGTGCGAATGGGTGTGTGAAAACGGAATTAATTTCGAATTCGAAACAGCGGGACCTTTTGTCTGTCACTTACCGATACTTTGTTCGCCCGTCCCAGATCGCGGCCGTTAGCTGCCGCTGACCGAAGTAACGCCCGTTCATCATCTGCACCACCAGGTCAGCCTCTTCCGGGTCGCCCATCGTCACCTGAGCCACCCCTTCCGGGTGCCGATCGTACAGCAGCACCCGACGGACGGTGCCACACTTGCCACACTCTTCGCGCAGATCGGTCTGGTACTCGAGCAGCAGATGCACCTCGCGATCGAACAGCGACGGTTCGAAGAGGTTCTTGATGATGACGATACGCTCGTGCTTGGAACGTTCGCCACGCATCTTTTCCGGGCGCCAGTCAAACAGCCTGCCGAGCAAGAGAGAGAGGAAGAATCGATTAGCATTTTTTCTGTACGGCAAGAAGCCAAAACAAAAGTAAAAGAATAGGAAAGAAGAGGAAAATCTCATTCCCCTCGGGCGGGGAAGCCAATCGATCGGTCAACCGTGAAATCGTTCTCGCTTTTGTGACTCGCCCGTAAACTCGTTAAACGTGTAGTGGCGGTCGTACGCCGCATCGTATGCCAAACTCGAGCCCGTCGTCTTCAAGTGGCGCCTCTCGCACTTGTTATTTGAAACCGTCTCAAAATCCACACGTTGCTAATCGCAACCAATTGAAATTGAACGGTGCGAAAAGACTGGGGCGAGCTCCGTTCGGTGAGGTTTGCCAATTTTCACGCTTCTTCAAACGAACGCGCGGGATTGGTAATGAAGTCTAAAAGGGAGCACATGATCATCACGATGAGGATGCTGATGAGGATATTGACTGTACCTCTTGCTGCGGTTGCTTCGCTTCAAAGCCAAAGAAAGAAAGTCCGTACGTGTGTATGAGTCATACACTTGAAACGTGTGCCATTGAGAGATACACTCAGATCTTCCCAGTTTCCATCTTTTGTTTACTTTCGGTGCCGCAAATGGAATGGGTTTTGATATTTGCAAACTCTCGCGTACCGATTTACGACTGGCGAGACTTTGGTCTGACTTTCCAAGTCCCAACACGCCGGAGGTTCGTTTGCAAAAGGGCGCATTTGTATCAAGACGCCGAGGGACTGATTCATCATGTGAGAGTAACGCACGCCGATTGCATTGCAAAAAAACGAGGCATTAATCCATTTTTAAGAAGCTGTTTGTGCAATTGGCGGACAAATGTTAATTTATTGCACAATTCCGACATGATGCGCCAGTCACGTACATGCCGTTAAAAATGGCAACCCGAATCGTTTGGCTAGCATTGTTGCTGATATAGCGCGATTGTGTGATTACTCACACTTTATTGGTACGCATTACAGTACAATGTAAGCGGTACTTCAGAACTTCAAGGGACCTCATTTGTGGAGTTCATTTGTTTGCTGTGAAAGAATGGCGGACATGACGCTTTACATGACAGCCCGCAATCGAATTCTCTAATAAGCAAGCTTAAAGTGGCCTCGAGGACATCGCCATCTTTAATAAGAGGTGATAAACACCAACCACCTTGAAGAGTTTTCGAGGGCCAGTGTCTGAGAAACTTCATTTCCGTTTGATGAAACTCGGAGCTGTTATCGATCCTCCGAAACGGTTCGGGCTAAAATTAACGCCCTGCCCGATTTGCTAACGAGCTGATGCCGCGCCATTTTGAAAATGAAACTACAAACTTTCGCTTTTAGAGTTTTTTTAATATCAAAGCGAAACACCGCAAACAATTAGCACGGCACGGTGGCTGGATTCGCTCTGCGTGATCAATCGCTCCAACTTCCAACCATCTGCAACCTGGATGCCGCCGCCGCTTGGGGTGCTAAATGAGAATGATCATAATTTATGCTAAACATGGTAAGCAGGCAAAATAATGACGTCTTCAGAACTCGAACCCCAAAAGATGCCCCTGGTAACTGGTACTTACGATTCCTGCATCTTCTTCAGCCGCTCCTTCTCCTTTTTGCGCATCTTTGGCTTCAGGGTTGGATTGTACTCGCCGCGCATTTGGAATTCGGCCTGCTGCACTTTGATCTTGTGGCCGCGCACCTCGTAGTTGTCGAGAATTTTGAGCGCCAAATCTACCGACTCGATCTGCAATTCGGAAGGCAAAAACATTGGGCAAACCATTAACGCTGATATTTATAGGCTGTTATTTAGCGGGAACTCGATTAGAGAAAGGTTGAATAATATTTAGGTATTAGGAAATCAATAATGAACAACATCCTACGCGCGTTGTTAGCCAAGCATTTAATGCTCACCAACGACTCGCCCTCATAATCAACATGCATAATGTCCCTTTTGGCAGTGTCAACAATCGGTTCGGTTACGAATGGGACGGCTTTCCCCACTATCAGATGACGTGCGTTGGATGTGCCCTCGTACACCACGAGGCCAATCTGAGCAAACACGGAAGAACTGTTTGCGCACGATCGCGTGTACCAATAACGAACGGACGGCCTCATCCCGCATATACAACAGATGCATCGTATGATGACCGGGCGAGCTGAGGTGCTAAATGCAGCGCAAATATTGATACTTTCATTCGGCCACGTGACACGCATGCCGAACTGCACGCTAGTGGCTTACGTTTTGCGCAAACATTCCCGTCCACCGGCACCCCGAACACTTATTTGTTCGAGTGCACCACTCGCGAGACTCAATTTGTCGATTGGAGATGGAAGCGTATTTTTTCCTTTTTTTATATATATCATTATGGTTTGGTTGCACTCGAACGTGCAACTGCATCTCGGAGCCGGGAAGACGGGTTGCCTTCCGTAGTTACGCAGTTTTGGTCCCTCCACGGCAGGAGCTGGTAGCAGCGGAATTGAAATCAATTTGTTACACACGACTCGCTTTAGTGAGCGGCGGTAAATAACGGACCGATGGAGAAGTCATCGGATACGGCTGTTAAGAGGGAACATACATTTACCCCAAGGGCTGTAGAGACCGATAGGAAAGTAAATACGTTGCGATGCTGGTACGGGTGTTGGGTTGGGTGCGAGCAGTGAAGACTCGCCCCAATAGAGTGCCGGTCGAGGTCGAGTGGTTTAGTGATGGAATCAATTTTTTAGATCGTAATGCTGCTGATGAAGATCAGGGTTTAGTGCAAATAATGCACCATGCAGTTTGGAGGTTAATTGTGATGAGCAGTAATAAAAATTAGAAAACGCTTATTAGCCGATAATTAAAAGCAGAAATGTGTAATTAGACAAGAAAAATGGTTTGTACCCGTTATAAAAGGCAAAGTAGATGGGCCAAATCCGTTTCACTCATCCAAAGAAATATTAACTTATGTTTTTCCTGGCTATCTATCTGAATATCCATCGCTCTTAAGTATCAAGCCTTTTATACATGATTGATTTGAAGCTGCATCGATCATACTGATCACTATTGATCGCTATTGATCCCTATCAACACAGTCGAGCATCAGTGTTTGAAGCTGCATACTATCTGTGCTTTTCATGGGCGAAGAACTTTGAGATATTCGACGGAGAACATCGAATAAGTTCTAGGTCCCAACTAGCCGACAGTCGCATGATAGAGATCGTGGTGGAAAACAAAGATCGTGATGACTCCAGCTACCCTGTGTAAGAGAATCAACCAGCGCCTCTATTGAAGAAGATCGTAGAAAAAATCCTCATTAATATCCAAACGATCAAACTTTCTTCGGCAGTGTCCAATAGAATTTGTGAAGCACAATCAGAATTCCTCATCCAATGTATTAGTTGTCAACTGCATAGAGACAACTGCTCGTCAATACCTCGAAAGTATGTCCTCTACTGGATGTATCTTTTAAATGTATACACACCCTACACTAAGGTTCCAGCTAACTATAGTAAGACAGTCCTGAGAGAAGCTGCCTGAGAGAACCTGCTAGAAGGTTTCGTAGTCTATCCTTCGTAGTCTAAAGCCTTCTAGAGTTCGTCGATTCCTCTAATGCTTACGTTATTACTCATCTTGATAATATAAAGTTAGACTTCAGGAAATTGCATAACTTCATCATAACTAACCGATCATTATATTTTAAAGAGCTCTTCGAAGATGAACCTCACGTGACAGAGCACAGATCCACGTGCCCCTTCCAACATCGAAAGTGTGTACACATCACGTCCGGGAAACATTGCCCTTATTTCGCGCTTCATTCGTGCCACCCATTTCCAAAGAAAACCCAATCCTCACGGTTATGATATGCCGAATTCTACCGTCCCGAAAACAACACCAACAAAAACCGGAGTAAACCAATCATCAAAACACAACCGCAGCAAACTATATCCGATTGGCAATCGATCACGTTGGTGGTAAAATCGAATCCAGCGGACAGAGAAGCACGCGTACCAGTTTCCGGATTGAGGGGAGAAAAAAAAAGCGCCAGCCATGTCAAACACACACCGTCTCTAATGACACCGTGCACATCCCAAAGCGTGCCCACCGCATCACTTTGGTGCATGAACACGCCGCGAGCGAGAGACGGTGTGCGTGATTTTAATAGAAATTGGCACCGGTTCAAATTCGGCATTTTGTGGCCGAGCCGGACGGACACTGAAAATCCAACCTCCCCAGCGGAACTCATGCGGCTAGAGGAAATGCAAACAAATCCCTGAGCCATATCATGTTTCAAATACTACACCAAGGCAACAACGAAAAAAAAAACAAAAATCAAATCTAAAAACCCGTGTCCAAAATCAGTGGCCTGTCGGTTTTAATAACAGCTGGTGATCGTTCTTGTTGCCGCTGCTGCGGACTATCAAGTGTATATACCAATTTGTGTTTGCCAAAGGTGTAAAGTGTACACGGTTCACTAATCGGACTATGACCACACCTTTGCTTGGCAAGGCGACAACAGAAAAAAATAATACTTCAACCTGCTCTTTCGCCGAGGTCTGCCGAGCGGGTTGGCAACATCTTCAAAGGAACCGGTTTCTTTTGGCTATCGGCTAAGTGCATTTTTTGAGATTGTTACTGATGCTTTAAGCCTCTTTTTTTACTCGTTTACCCAGGGTAGCCGAGGGTCACAAACGGGAGGGCAAAGAAATTAAAATGTTTTAAATGATGTTTTTCTTTCGTCTTTTCTTTACAAAAATCCGTTGGCCACCCGCCAACGAGTCGTCTGTAGCGAGCAGGATGAAGGTATAATGCGAAGCAAATGTGCGCAATTAACATCACATTTGTTCTAATTCCTCGAAAACCGCCCCAAAAGGCGGTCATCAACACAGCTCATTTAGTAGTTGTCAGCAGCAGCACTCCCAAGTTGGGCAGCTCATCTCCCAAAACACGGAGATGACCAACGGCCAACCACTACACCAGCGCTAAGTGACAAGTGACAAGATACTCTGGTACCCGGGTACGGCCGATGTCCGACCCAGCACGCGGTCAGCCATTACGAATTGATCATATTTAAATGCTATAAATCCTTCAATTAATCAATGGGTCAGACCCGACAGCCGGGCCGCGCGACTCAAGATGTCCGGCTACTGCAAGGGTTGCGTTACGCACGTTGAGGACGGAACACGGACACGGAACGAGATCAAATGTCGGTGGCGTCGAGCATAATTTTACCATCGGCAACAGAGCAACAGCACCACGTTCAAACCCGGCCCGAGTAGTTTCAAGGTTTGTCGGTCGGTTCTTGTCTGCTCCGCTCTTGGTGTTGGGTTTGGCTACATTTTCGGGCATGGGGAACGCCTTTCCACACGATGACTCTCGTGAAGCGAAGAAATGGAAGGTGATCGTGGCGGCCACAAAATCAAACGTCCGCCGACAGTGAGCCATCCGGGGGTGCCCAGAGCGAGTGAAGTGAATCGAAAAGTCAAACGCACGTTTTGATTGATCGTGTCAAATCATATGATATGATTGGCCTTCGCGCCGTGGGTTTTTTTTTGTTTTTTCGGCGGCGGTTCGAATCGGGAGAACACAAGCGGGCGTCGGTGCGTACCACCGGTGGTCATGGTCGTGGTGGTTTGAAATGGAAATGTATCCCCCTTCGAACTATTTCCTTTTTTGGGAGTTTTGAGGTCCACAATTACGCCTTTCTAAAATGGAGCTCGTAATTGCTGCGCTAGCGAACGATAGAGAGAGAGAGAGTGAGAGAAGGCACACAAAAAATGCACAAGTCACCGTGAAATGATCAGGGATGTCTTCAATTGAGGTTGGGAAAGAAATTGATTTAATCAAAACGGCATAAGGGAAAGGCACTTTTTAAGAAGAGAAAATTTGAAAATAACTAGAAAAGTTTCAAACAATACAAAAACCTATTCAAATTAAAATTGAATACAAAAACAAAAACATTAATCAATAGAAAATAAAAAGAAAAAAAGCGTAAAATAAAATAATAAGGTAAAATAAAAAAAAAACAAAAGAGCACTTTAAACACTCTATGAAAATTACTTGAAATGAAGAAAACCATGTAAAAAACTGAGAAAGAGAAACATTTAAATCAGTACATGAAAAGTATTCAAATGAAAACATTTTAAACGTAAAATAAAACAGAAACAAACATAAAATCTCAAAAATTTAAAAAAATAGCCAACAAATAGTACAAACAACTGCTCATTTTAAAATAAAACGTAAAAGAGAAAACATTAAACAAATGAATGAATAAGAGAAAAGTACAGAAATAAAATAAGAATTAGAAAAGAAAACTTCAACAAAATGAACAACAGAGCTTTTAACATAATATATAAAAATGACCAAAGAAGAATAAAAAAATAAAAAGGAAAAGAGAAAAGTTCAAAGCAAAGCAAAAGGAATAGCAGATCACTTAATTCAGTATATGAAAATTACTAGAAATAAAAAAATGAAAACAATTAAGGGTTTCGAAAAAAAACAATTGGAAGAATAGAGACAATTTCAAAATTCACCAAATTCAATAAAAAAAGAGCAGACGAGCAAAATGAAAAAAGGCATAAAATTACAGAAAATGAAAAAAAATTTAAACAAATAAACAATTATAATCAAACAAAAACAAAAATAAAATATAATAAAAAAGTAAAAAAATAGAAGTAGGCAAATGATTAAACAAATAGAATAAATAATTAAACAACATCGACCATCGTAATCGACTAAACGGGACGCATTAGCAAAGTACTCTTAGCTTACTTTTAATCTACCCACCTGCATGTGCTTCACTTCGAACGAAGAAAGCAGTCAATAAAATTGAAAGCCCGTCGGCTCGGCCCACGGTGGCCCTCATCCCAAACAGTAGCTCCCACGGAAGCTTCATATTTCTTTTCCACGCCCAACGCTAGCAACTGGCTTCGCAGTGTGTGTTCTGGGTGGCACGGTGGCTATGTTTAGCGTTCAAGGATCCGCCACACTCATTAAAGACCTACCTTTCATCACACTGGCTCCTGGGTGCACAATCAAGCAATCATGCAAATCATCATCAGACGGAGAGAGCTGACTTTCCTGCCGCCCTTTTTTCCGCGCCCCTCACCCACCACCCTCCAACACCCTCCCAAACTTCCCGTATGGTGGCGTGTATTATTCGCATATGCGCATTGAAAATTATTGTAATCAACAAACGGTGCGTTGTGATAGGGAACATGTGGAACCAGCGACACACACACACACACTTGCTGAGGACTCTTGTTTTCCACCTATTTCAGTCAGCCACCCATCGATCGATGCAGTCTAGGGGGGAGGAATGGGTGGGTGGGAAAGGTGGCGCGGATCGTGTGCCCTTCATCATAATGCGTGAACACATCATCACAGCCGGTGGTCTGGCGGCGGGCGTTTGTGTGTGTCATCGGTGGCCATGTTGTCACCCCGGTCATTTTGAAATTGCACCCCTCGAAACGCACCTGGTATGTGATCGAATTTTATTGCTCCCTTGCACTGCACTAAACGATTCGGCAATGCGTGCCGCCCTTATTGATGATGCAGCAGCCTGTTGTTAGCTGAGCTTCATATTCCGAGGAGGTCCAAAACACACACGTGGAGTCGCGAAATGAACGCAAAATATGGTATTGAAATTTAATTATCGACACTTTACCCATAATGATCCTTCTGCCCCGGGATGACGTGGACCGTTCGGTGCGGTTATGTTTTCCAACAATTTATGTCTGGTGTGACATGTCCGACGACCACACAGCCGGATGGCAGCTGACAACGGCTGACACGTGATCGTAAGCATTCGAAGCAATGGTGGTGTATGCATATTGTGAACAATAATATTATCCCAAAAAAGCGATTTTTCATCGCATTTTAAGCAACACTCCATAGGGGATGAGCGAAAAATAGACTCACCCCTAGGGCACTTCCATTGAGTGGCAAAACCCACGGAAAATGGTGTGTGCAAGATTTATTTGCTCTCGATTCCGTCTATCGTCCCTTGCCGGAGACAGAGAGCGCGCGAAAGTTAGATTAGTTAAGTAAATATTCATTCATCGTCACAAAACTCTCGCCATTAGCATGTATTTTTCATGACACGGCAGGAGGCACCGAATCACCACCACCAAACCCACCCCCGTCGTGTATGAAATATGTATAAAATACCAAATTTTTATGCCACTGCCATTTTTGTGCTCCGGTCCGATTTTTTCGCTTGCTGTTCCACTCACCAATTTTTCACTTCCGGACGCAGACGGTTTTGCCTGTGTTTCCAGTGGCAGAAGCCGAAAAAAAAGATAAAACTTTACACATGCTAGCTCTCCCGGCTTTAAGACCCTCGGAGGATATGCATACGGGTGAATCTGTTTGTTTGGAGCTGTGTTCTTTATGTGCTCACAAAACACCAACGCTCGTAAGCAAATTCCCTTCTGGTTGAAAACTGGTCGAAAAGTGTGTTAGGAAAATATTGCTTTAACGAAATTCTCCTCTGTTTGTGTCTTGCGTCTTTTTTTTTTTGTTTACGATCTAGAGAATCGTTGCAAACATTTCAGACTTGTGAGAATGGTCAATGGTGAGTGTGTGAGGATGTTTGTAGATTTTATTATAAATTATTAAAAAAAAAGTCCAGATAAAATTTTGATGATCGTGTAGCACTAAATTCAGTTCATCTACCAAGAAGAGGATGCGTATGGAATGGAAAATGTACAAAAATGTCCGTGAAAATGGATCAAATTTTAACTCGACTAAAGATCCTCACACTGTTCCTCACAGTCTCTGCGATACAAAATGGACAAAAAAAGGGTCAATTGTATGTATATAGTAGAGATACGAATTTCGAATTGATATCTACTCAGATCAGACTAAATCGTGTACCCAAGCTTGGATATGCGGTAGGGCAAGTTACCACGCTACACGACGAGGACGGGACGAAATAGGAGTTGGGTAGGAGAGCCTGTGATATCCCGACCGGAGTCTCGGATCCTAGCCCACTAACAGAGCGAAGTACTAAATTAATTTACAATATTTGCTCCTAGATGGCGCTTTCAATATTCAATATTCCAATCGAAAATTGTTAAAGAAGCTCATAAAACTAAAAATGACAGTAATGAAGTAAGAAAATAAACACACACAAAAAAACTCTATTACATTGTAGTAAATCTCGATTATATTATGGCAGTACTGTTTTGAGTCCCTGAATCTGAATAGCCAGCGAGTCTTCAAAATCGTTCTTCTTAAAAGCTTAGTTCTTACAACATTATCAACCTATTTACTGAATATTCGTTGGAAAAAAATTCGTTCGAAAGGAAAAATAATCAGAAAATATTTAACGATGAGCAGGTTTCGTGAGGGACATTTTTGATTCATGAATAAAGAGGAGTATTTTCGAGGAAGTACTACCAGTTACTCGAATTTCGTTCCATAAATTTAGAATCGAAACCATATTCCCTCGCTGCTGCTGCTGCTGATGGTAATCGAAGAAAAACAATGCTCCAACAACTCGAGCAGATCGAAATCAATTTCCATTTTCCTGCAAACATAAACGAGAATATGAAATTCAATTTCCAGCTCATCGGAAACGTTGCTCGTGTGTGCTCTTTTGTCTCACAAAACTCTGGGGGGAAAAATCATTTTCAATTCTGATCAGATCATCATCAGCCGAATATTGCCAGTAAACCGTTCTAATTCATCTGAATCCATTACAGAAACATTTAGGGACGGTGAAGCAAATCGGCTCTTACTCTGTAACGCCGAGTCTCGCGACCTATTGCTCTACGAGCGTCATGTTTATACAGGGAACGGATCGAACCTGAACGTGTGCTGCTGCTCCAAACACAAACAAAACACAACACGTGAGCCGCACCTTTTTTTATGTCGGATCAAGCTGACCACCACCGTAAACGGATCGATCCGTCAGGCCCCCTTTGGCTGGCTCGCTCACCCATATTTGTCAAAACGCAAACAACGCGCGATGCGCGGCACGGTACAGAATATGTCCGTTAGAAATCATAAATCATCTTCCGGAGTGAAGAGTTTCGTACTCCAACGAAAATCAAGAACGCACGCAAAATTATCACGCACCCCACCAGGTAGCGCAAACAGGTTGGAAAACTTCGTTCAGCCAGTGTCCGGACGAAGATTGGTTAATTATGATTTATCGTCTAAGCGTATCGAGGGAAAGACCCAAGCAGAGCGACGCCGAGGACGATCTGGACCGAAGGAAGCTTGCGTTTAATTCGAACGAAAATTATTCGCTTCAGGTAAAACGCATGAAACGAATTTTAAATCAGCTCACAATGTGTCTGTGTGTGTGTGCGTCCTTACATTTCCGATGCATTTCAAAATGCTCCCCATGGAAATGTAAATTAAATTGCAAATAGCACCATTTGCAACAGCAGTAGATAAGCATGCATAATAAAATAGTAATAAACTACAACGAAGATAAAAATTTGGGCCTGCTCTTTTGCAATCCACCACCGCGTAGAATTATCGGACATTATAGTGAACAGAAGAGCAAAGAAAAAAATACACCCCATTGGGCCCAGTTTTATCTTTTCATCTGGGCTTTGCGCATTCACACAAATAGTTGTGAAAAGTGTAGCCCCCGGCAGCGGCAAAAATATATGGACGCGATAAAGGAAGCGACATTACTGCAAAACTGTACGTGACGGAGAGATAGCCGGAATGTAAAGTGCAAATGCATTCGCAGCGAGCACAGCATTTTTGCACCACCCCCCCGGTGGATGTGACGATGGCAGCATCATATCGCGGCTCATTACGGCCAAATGCATACCTAATGAGCCGTGACACGATGTGGTTGTTTTTTCTCCGCTGAAATCTGCTCTGTCTGACTGCATTTGTGTTATTTTCAGCACGGAGAATCAGGGAATCCCATCGTTGGGGAGGATGTGTTATGGGATGATAAAAAAAAGTTCTAATGTACAGCATTTTTTAGAATATTATTTTTAATAACTGGACCTCATCTTTACAATGTTTTTCGATGCGTAAAACAAGTGTCTACATGTTTAAAACAATGTGCATTTTCTATACAACAAATCACCTAAGTTAGCTTAGTTAGGGTGGTGATTAAACTGACTTACGCAACCTCAACCAAGACCTACCTCAAGACATATCCGATCAAACCTAAACCGAATTCTAATCGAATCTTTATCGAATCTAAATCGAATCTAAATCGAATCTCATTCAGGTTCAGTTGCATCCCGGTGGAATCGAAGTTGAATCCCAATCGGATTCGGTTCGGATTTGTATCGAATTCGAATTCAATTCGAACCTGATCCGCATGGGATCCAAAAGGGATTCGGATCCGCATTGAATCCAAATCGGATTCGAAACCGTTATTAAGGATCTAATTCGATACGAACCATTCTAGGGATTGGATCTTCGAATCTTCTGAATCCCGATCGTCCCTTTGTAGTGAGGCCAGAGAGTAGATATGGGATTAGCTATTCTTTTCAACGAGTTGATTCATTCAAACTCCTTCACTGTTGGGATTTGAATCGTTTAACTACTCTTTTAAGAGTTGTTATAATAAAACTCACTCTGAGTGAGTTGTTGGCCGGTCTAACGATTCGAATCGCGCGACTTTTTGCGATTCGAACTTCAGAGAGTTTTATCAACTCGTTTGAGAGTCGTTGTAACGAGACTCACTGCGAGTAAGTTTCTAGCCGGCACAAAGATTCAAATCGCAGAGAAATCTTAACGAATTTATTTGCGGTTCGATCCGAGAAAATTTAAAACTCTAGCCGATTCGAAACTTGCGAAGTAAACAGGTTGACAAGTTTGTGTTCAGATCTGGCAAAATATTTAATTAAATATATGACTAATTTAATCAGAATAATAATCATATTTTTTAATTCTCTTTCCCCATTTCAGATCCCATCAACCAGACACCAGCTTTCCCGCTCGTTTCCTGTGGATGCGCGTGAAGGTGAGCAAGAAGTTTTATGACACAACAAAAAAACTTAACTCAGCGAAAATAAACTCCCAACCGGAAACATTAAACGTTGGACGTTTGCGCCAACATACAATTCACCAATCGGAAATCGATTCCATCCCCGAGCACGGGAGAGCACACAAGTGTTGCCGATCGGCGGTGCCATAAAAGTGGTAAAATATTGATCAATGATCGTGATGATGATAATGTGCCTATATGAAAATTAACTCCCCACCTTACCTTACCCTTCATACTCCTTTCCATCGTCTCCCCCCAAATATCGATAAATAAACTTCTAGAGGTGTTTTTTTGATTATGAAATAATTAAAAAAGCGCACCGTACCGTGCTGTTGGTGTACAGCGACAGATAATTAAACTTTAATACCGGAGCACAGGTTATAAAACACAGCTCCAGGAGATGGATTTTTTAAATGCAATTTCATGCAGCATGGATTCCTCTAGTGCAGAGTCTGCTTTGCTGAAGGTTATTTAAATTCAATTTTATTGCCAGCCGTACAGCTCGTTCCGTTCAGTGTGTTTTGGACTTTAATCCCAGCAGAAGCAGTGACAATAGGGGCCTCAGCCTGGGTTTGGAGTCCAAATGGGAATTGGGCGTTCGCAGTAAAAATGTGCGACTAAGTCCACCGATAATAATCATCATGCCATAGTCCACCAGCGATGGAAATGATTTTCACCTTGCACAAGGGAACGCAAACACCGCCCAAGCCTAAATAGATGGGCTCTTCTGTTCGTGCTTCACCGTGCGTCAGGTTTTCGGCCGATGATTTTTTTTTCTGTGCTCGGTGTTATTTTACCAGCAGGATAGCAGGGCAACAAAAAAGGCGGCATTAAAATGGCACCATAAAAAGCGCGAAACGAATCATTGGGCCTGACACCGAAAAGCGCAGCCCACTACTGCTGCTGCTGCTGCTATGAGTGATAAAAAATTTATAATCCCACAGAAGGGAGAAAAAACGGAACGGAATACAGCAAATCCCTGTGTGACTTCGACTTTGGGCCAGCGATTTGCACGGATGGCGTGTTTATAAATTTAAGAATTTAGATTTAGATATCAACAGCCGGGTGTCCCTACGCTGGCTGTCCGGAACGCATGATAGGAGCAGCCTGTCCGGGGGTTTTGTATCCATTTCCTGAGCAAAAAAAAACAGAAATCGGCACAATGTTTTCCCATTTGTACGTGATTGTGTGCTACACAGGGCACGCAATAATGGCTGTGTGATTACGATTTGTTATGGTACTTTGGAATGGAAATCAATGCCACCACAACTGTGGTGCCTCTTCCCATCGGTTAGCAATAATCACAACTGCGGCCGTTACATCGAATGCATAACATTTAGGGCTATAGCCGTCGTTTAGATGAGTTATCATCGAAACCGCAAGCGGAAACAGCAAGCTTCCATGTTCCAAGGAAACTATATTCTCCACAGCACACAACCGAAGGACCCAGGCAGTGCGACACCGACGACCGATCCCGATTATTAACCGGTTGATCATTTGTCATACACATGGGAAGGCACCACACTGCATCTTCAAGTCAGGAGCAATCAGAGCCATTTTTTTTTGTTTGCCCCCTCCGTCCTTGGTCAATAGGTCAATGCAGGTTTTCCTCATCCCACGCGTGGTGCAAGGCAAAGATACGCAATCTAAAAGGGATCAAACGCACACACAACCCGGGAGGGATGATGCTGCTGCTGCTGTGAGTGTAGGATTTTTTATGTCCTATCGTTGCTCGGCGGTACACGATGATCGATCGGATAATGATTAGGTGCATTTGAAAAGGGCAAGAGCATGGTGGAAAGGAAAAAAAAGGAAAACGCACCAGCATCAGATACACTCTACTCACACGGTAGCGTTGCGCTTCTTGTGTGCTGCGTAAGTTTTGTCCTTGAAAGCAGAGCTGGCTGGTAGAATAACGTCGTCTACGTCGATGATGATGATGACGGGGTGGGTAGAAAATTTATATGGTGAGCTAATGTTAGCAACCGGTGCTCTTGAAGAAGCTATATTTCAGAAACGATGAAAGACAAATGGCTTGTTTGCAGATGGTACGAGACGGTAACCTTACGGCGAAGAGGATTAGCATCGTAAACTCTCTTGCAGTTGTGAAGATAATGTTGTAAATCCTCTGGTAGGACGCTTGTTTTCCTATGCTGCATGTGTTGCACATACAGCTTATTGCAGGAAAATGTTTAAATAATCTTCACTTGTTGGAAGGTCGGATAGATTACATGTATATAAAAAAATCTAAAACAAGTGAAGATATTGTCATTCTCTAACGACTAAACTCTCATAACAAATTTCTCACACGAAATGGAAAAGAATAGTACGTATTATACTATGGCATTATATCTTATTATAACTTTATTCAGTATTTCAGTTCAATTGATACTAGAGCAGTAAGGTACATTTAATTTATCTTACTGCATTTATCAACAGTATAACTAATAGTAACATTATCGGCATAGTCTGGGCTGATCGAGTCAAAAGTCCGCAAATATTGCCACATTATTATTAAGAAAAATTACTTTAGCACTGAATATAACAAAAAGAATATTGTTGTGCTTTTTTTTAAAGAAAACCTTTGACCGTTAGAAGCAGTCGGAACATGTACTGCTGTTGCGATAAGCTGTTGAAATATGGCAACGGCCTGGCCGTATTGCTTCTTTCGTAATGTATTCTTTTTCTAAACAGTGCCATTCTTTTTCTTTTTCCTTGGCACTACAACCTCGAGAGGTCTTGGCATGCCATTTCAGATTTTCTTGCCATTTCAGATCAGAGCCACCAGGCCGCCGCAAATAAATAGCCATTCTATTCCTTAATTAAATGTCCTAAATGTTGATTTGAAAATAACCAACACAGCTTTATAGCAGTGAACACAGAAGTTTACATTTCTAGAGATTGTTGTTTATTCTTGACAATTATTAATATTTTTCGCTCTGAAAATCCTTCATTATTGATATTTTCCCTTTAAATATCCTTCAAAACTGCTAAAGAACTGTAAGCTAAATGTGTTGCAATTAATCGTTAAAAAATCAGTCAATTTTCACAACTAATTTTATATGAACAAACAGCAAACTGCTATTTGAGATGGCGGAGGATTGATTTTTTGAGTATAATAAGTTTTGATTTGGCTATGGTAAAACGAATGTTGAGTACATACTCTCGCCCAGATACAAGCTCTCAGAGCTCTCGAACGCGAATCGTTCAGACGTTTCGACAATTAGAAGTCTTTTTAGGCAGTTTTTCTCTAACAATAGAGTTTGTCAAAAGGTACGAGAGATAAGTAGAATGAGATCGGGAGCTGAGATAATCATCGTTATGATTAAAAATCTAGAGGAAACTAATTCAAAAATGCATATTTATCGATCAACATATTTAAATAAGAATATTTACAGCCATTTCGGTACTTAAATATGATGTACCCGTTTAGATCACATCATCCTCCACACGCGATGATAATCCCCCATCTGAAGCTCATCCTCCACCACCCTTAATTATTGATTTGCAATAAAATTTGTAAACAAATTACCCAATCAAAAGAAACATCCCGTCCGTCGATCGTGTTTGCATATCAAGTGTTCGAAACGATCGTGCCAAGCCCCAGGGCTTTTTTGGGGGGAGCACACACAAATCTAACGTTTCAAGTCTCAAATGTCGACCACCAGCAACGGTTTGGTGTGGTCGAGGAAGTGGGTAGAATCGTTGCAACCCCCACCCCAGTGACTGCATGCAGATGCGCATACAAATCAACCACCCAAACGCACGTCACCTTATGGCGCCACCACTCAAAGTGTACCATCGCATCGCACAGTTTATTTCGAACAGCATCCTGCGCTTAAGGGCATGTTATTAACATTAGCGACGGCTACTGTCGATCGTTCAATTCCCACCATCCGCTTGATAGGCTTGTTTGTGTGTGGCGATAGGTTTAAAATTCATTCATTGCAATAATTTTCACGCGCCACCCAACGTAGACAGCGGTTCTGATCTGGGGTATACCAGTGCACTTCATGTACGACGATGATGCAATAATGCACCACCACGCAGCGATTCGGATGCGCGATTCGTCATACGCGACCAGTCCGTTCTGCTTCATCCCCTGCACGGAGCTGTGTCTGTGTTCAGTGCCACAGCTTCCCACGCCCGATAAACCGCAGGCGTGCTAAATAAAGCAGCAGCACGCCATGCCACCTTTCCGATGCGCTAATTCGTTTTGGCAGCCGCTGAAATGGCTTTGGCAAACGTCTGCCAAACCGTACGCAAAACCTGTTTGATTCGATCGAACCCTACGAACGCCAAAACCAGACCCTCATGAAACCCAGAGCCGGAACGTGTGTGTGTCTGTTGTCGGTCGGCGAATTATGTCACAGTTCCGGACACCGGTACGCAAAGCATGGTGTAGGAAGGTGTCGAATACGAATGGTGCATCCCACCAGGGTCCGAAAAATTCCGCAGCACACAACAAAACCAGTGAAACGGAGTGAAGTGTCTATAGCACGCCCGGCAAAAATGCGTCACTTTTATAATGAGGCAGCTAATTTGATGCCATTCAGTTTTCGAACGTGAGTTTAGGCTCCTGACCCCAGAGGGAGCTTCGTTATTCGTGGAAGCGCACAAGAACCGAATGTCCGAGAAGATACATTTTTGATTCGGGATGATATTATCCAATAAATTGTCACGTTTTTAATTAAACCTTTCGATGCGATGGAACACCGGACACCGAATGCCGAATCGACTATGAAAACAATCAAACAAGCATTAAACGGTAGCTTTCACCCATAAAACAAGACACGCTCGCCGTTTCGAGAAGTTCGTACTTAAAAAGCGATTTTTTCCAATTTAATATTGCAATCTGCTGCCGTCGGTCGCCATCTTGTGCTTTGCAAATTAAAAGCTTGTTTTTTTTTCTTCTGACGTGAGGCACTTGCCCAAAATTGATTCCTCTTTTTATTACCTCCTAAAGCTTTAAGATGAGTGGCCGAACTGCGGACCTGCCGGAAGGCACTTATCATCAACGCCCGAGCCGACCGTTGAACCGGGCATGGGACTTGTGATTGTCATCATTTTTGACAGCGCACTAAACGGTCACATAACATAAATAAGATACGCCTATTAAACGCTTATCGAAATGCCAACTGCTCGCCGCGGCTGATGTCATCCTTTACGGTTAAGGGGATGACACCCTGGATGTTAGTCAGCCTGGTAAAAGGGCAACTGTGCCAACTCACCCCAAACTGACCTGTGCAATGTTAAACAGAATATTTAAATTTAAAGCGCGCGAAAAAAGAAACGAACAGCGAAATCAATTGCTCGCAGTGTCAATATTATGAACTGCCCCTTCTTTGAGCCAGGTGCATCTGACTCATCATCAATAAAATATCCATATTTTACACACACGCAAGTGCGGGTACTCTCGAAAGGAAAAATACAATCTGAATTTTAAACACGCTTCATACGCGTACTACTAATGAGCGTGATGGTCACTGGAGGGATGCGACTGGACCAGTCCTGTCATGCAACCGTGCAAACAAGCACCCTTGTTTGCATTAGCAGCAGTAGAATCGGGGATCGATTCCTAACCGCAGGACTCGTTACGCGGGCGTTTTAATTGCGTGCAGCTTTTTTCATCAATTAACACACCCACGGAACACTGGCGCGAACGTACGGGTTAAACACCCGCAAAAGCAAACATATCGAAACCAATTAATGCATAATGAATGCGATGCATATGGGTGTGTGGTGTGATGATGGTATTGTATGCAAATAAATGGTTTTTTTTCGTCTCTGTACATCCGAATTACTTGGTTGATTGATCCATTATTATGGAGGATTGCAATAGTGATTTATAAAAGTTATCTGGTCCATTGCATTTCACTATTAATTATAATGGCTGTAATTGTAGTAATAATTCTTATTACAGAGTCAATAAAGAGACCATTGACAAGGCTATTGGTCCGACATGACCAAATTCGTAGAACAAACTGTTCAAACAGAACAGTACAAATTGTCCTGCAATAGCAAGAATTGTGATGAAGGCTGAAGCGCTATAAGCATTGAGTGTACAGCATTACTGCGAACGCTTCCCAATAGATGTTTCTTCAGGGCGTTAAAGATCAACGACCTCTTTTTTTGGGAAGGCCCCTTGAGGGGTCTTGGTCTATCATTAATAGCTTCCTTAATTTAATTTACCCGGAAGGCAGTCACAGAAACACGATCCTGCCGTGGGAAGTTCATCACCGTTACCAGGATCAACCAACAGACCGCTCCAAAAAAATAAAAAAAATATTACGATAACCTCAGGCACACAAAGTCTTCAAGAAATCCCTAATATGTCTCTAAGTAGTTAGACAACAATCAAACATAACGGCTGAGCTCTGGTTTTGGTGGGACCAGCTAAATGTTATGTACCATGAGCTGTTCAAACCTATTCAGCTTTGTATCATCCATTATCCATTGTATCATCATTGTATGGAAGTGCGAGAGGAAATCGATATAAAAATTGGATAGAGACATTCGCGCACATCAAAAGTGAGGACTCTTATTTGCTTAAAAGGAACATTGTACATGAAAACATATGGAGGCGATAGCAGCGCCGTTCTTCACTCGGCACGATCGAGGATCAAATGCCATCCAGACCGCCTCTCCGTATGCAGCGAATATCTGCGGATATCTATACAGTATGCAGCACTGACTACTCACTGACTAGCTACAGTTAAATCAAGTTATAGTATGCCAGAAATAGCTCAGGTCAAGGTTGCAGTGCCAAAGGAAGTACAGGGAAACAAACTGAGTGATCTTACTCCACTTTGAGTATTCTCTGAGCGTTGTCATATTACAATACCACTATTTCCGATAGGTAACATCTATCCGTATATAAAAAGAGGACTTCTCTGCTTGTGAAGAAGTCAAAAATTGGATTTATATTTGGAATTAGTCGAAAGAAAAATAATTTTTTAAGTTAGTGAAAGTAGGATAGAAAATAAGAATTTGGATACGAAAAATTTATCTCTGTTGATTGATAAAGCCTAAGACTTTTATTTTAAGCCTAAAGGAGTAAAAAAAAAGTTTAAGATGTACATCGAATAAGACAATACAGGTACAACCACCAGCAGAATCTAACCATGATATTTTTCTTTACCTTTGTTTTGTCTGTTTAAGGATTAAACCTAGTATTTGTACATACCCAATTAGGCGCAACAATCTCCCTTTAGAGATTGATAGAAACGCACCGATACAATCTGTCCCTCGTTTTCTCGGGATTAAACACGTGATTAGGAAAATCCCTTTAACAATCCTACCGTCCCGTCTACCCAGCATCAACCATTGGGAAACCCTGTCGAACATTTGCCAAACATGGGAGAGGCTTACCCTTGGGCTACATGAGATCGCCCAACCACCAACAAAACCTGGCTAACCCCTTTTGCTACACACGCACGCACTAATAAGCAAACACGAATCTGTACAGACACTCGTGCCGTAGTGGATGGTCATATTGCCGATTCGAAAGCATTTTCAGAACCAATTCATCCCGACGGTTCGTACTGTTACCGGTAGGCCGCGCTAAGAAGACACCTTCACCATTCGTCCATAAACCGCAGCTCGCCGAACATAAACCTGAGGGAGCCGCCAGACAATTGGTGGATTCCGGAGGATTACAGCGGCTTAAAGCACCCGCTAACACACACACACACGCGCGGGCTCCGGAAACAAATCCCATCTCTTCCTGGATCTACCATCCCTTCCGGTTCCGCTTCCTTTCACCGGGATCCACTTTTGTTGTGAGCCACGGATAACACGGCTGTACACACACGAACAAAGACGCGCAATTATCGACGTCTCTTTTGCCCTCGCCGTCGCCCGGTGAAGATTCCCCGGCAAAAGGTTCGGAGGCATCCTTCTACAGCCCAAACGGACGAGCCGATTGCTTCCGTACCCCGGATGTACCGTGGCAGTGTGCGCTGCAGGATGAAACACTTCTCTGGAGGAGATTCCAATAAACTCAACCTTCCTCAATGGATAGCTCAAATCGAACGGCTTGTCAGCAAACGGGGAAAGGCCACTGTTCAACACATTCTACCAAGGACATGGGGGATCCCTGGAGATGGAGATTCCTCGACATGGACGAGCTGGTCCTCTAGCTGCCTGCATGAATTTCATTGCCCAGTGCCAGTGGCTCCGATTTTTTTTTGTTTCGCTTGTACTTCTACGTCAATGCCGATGTTGCTCGTGTACTAATCCAAAATGGCAGATGATGAACCACACACTTTTTGCCTCGCCGAGATGTTTATCAACGGACGGTTTCCACAAAAGTGGCCCTACACACAGCTTACGTTCTAGGCCGTCCGATATGATTCGCGCTAGCGAAGAGAGCAAAACTGCCGGGCCGTCTGTCTGTCCGACAGGGCTGTAGATCGGATGCGGTGGTTTACGCTCAGTTGCATGTCCTCGCAGCACCGGAGGATATATAGACAAGCGAAATGAAATAACCTACAAACGTCCCGTGTTCCCTAGACATTCTGAATGGCCTGTCTGTTTGGTTGCTTCGCCGTGTTAGTTGTTCCACCGTTTCTCGGTGTGTCTGTGGACAAATACCAGCCAAGCAAACTACCGGTTGCATCGGCTAACAACATTTCTCATGCATGCGAATGGTGTTGCTCTTTTTTCTGTTTTGGGGGGGAAAATGGAAAATGGAAGCTTTCCCCGGTACCGCCGGCGATGGTGAGAACATTCGTCAAAAAAGTAGTACCGAACCCTATATTGCTATCCGGAGTGGTTCGTCGTCGGGAAAAGGCATAGCAATGAAAACGCAAAATGCCCATGCTCACCCAAAAAAACCTGGGGCCCGTTCTTGTTGAGCACGTGCATTTGAGGAGCTTCTTTTTTCTGAATGCCAGGGCTCACACACACACACACTCACAAAACCGGAGCGTTTTTCTGCATAATAAAGCGAAGCACGAAAACGAAAATGGTGTCCATTGGGGCTATGTCCAGGAGCGTGGTGTAGAATACGAAACTGGGACAACTGGGTTTTTCGTTTTTCTCCCAAATCCGGTGAGCCTTCTTCAGTGTACAGCAACACCGCTTACGCTTGTGTTAGCATACTCCTCCATGCGGTAACAGTAAATCCGTTTATGCAAAGACTAACAGATGGACCGAAAGCGGCCTCCCAGTTTGACTACTAGTGAGCCTTCGAAATCGCCTTCCCGGTGGCGGCATAACGCTCGGTTCAACACAATCGGGTCGATATTGATCAGATCAGAGGTTTTGCTAAATTGATAAACCATTCCCTCCCTGGGGGGCTATCAGCTTTTGGGTAGGCCACAAAACCTCGACCGATGATTGGTTCAAACAAATTTCGCTCGTTTAAGAACAAAAGCCCTCAGCTCAGTCTTACTATTTGCCTACGTCTGAATGTATCCGATGAGAGTCTGCGCTGCTGGGGCGTTCCGAAGAGCAAATATAAAGACAAATATTTGCCCCAATACTTGGTTGTTGGCCAATTAATGATGATCCGTAGAGCTGGAAGGCAATTTGGGATACGGTTCGGAAGATATTTAGCTCAACACTCAGCAACAAATGATATCGAACGGCAAACTAATCAAGGCCCCCCGAGACATTGTTCGATTTTTGGAGCCATAGACAAGAATGCCGGAGAATGATGACCTCTTCTACTTGGACCGCAGAGAAATTCTTCACGAGAGGAAGCGGTCAAAATTGAATCAACTATTTTTAACCGGGCGCGTTGAAGTAATTAACCCTCGCGGGGTTTCTTCGCTACTTTGAGCTAGCTCCGGGAAGCTGTGCGTGGCCAGCAAAAACCTAGCCGACCCTTTTGAACCTGTGCCACACGCTAGTTCGTGCGAGCGTGTCAATCAGCCTACTTGCCCGGGCACACGAATTTCTCATTTCCTTCGATCACGCGAGCATAGACGCGGTTGTGCTGGCGCCATCAGGAAATGAGTTCATTCACGAAATCCACCAGCAAAGCTATCGGTGCGAACGGGAGAGTGTAGGACTGTAACGAATGAGCCAAACAAACTTCCGTCCCGGCGCTGGACACGTTCGATCTTCAATCAAACCAGCCCCCCCCCCCCCCCCCCCCCCCCGACCACCAACTCCAAGGTTCGCTCGCTGCTGTCGACGACTGGCCGGCAATGGTCGAAATATTGAGTCATGTCGAAAATTTCACTTTCCGGCAGCACCAAAACAAATCAATTCTTCCACACTGCTAGGCACGCGGAGGAGTTTTCGTTGACGGGAAATTTATTCTCCGCTTTAGTGACCGGAGCGTCCCGAGCTTCTTGCCGCGGGTTGCAGCACACAACATTCCACAAATTCTACAATTCTTCACAGTCCGCTCGTGGCATGGCTGCGTCAGCATCTCTCGCGTGCATACCACCGGCCCAAAAATTGCGCCGGAACTTTTGTGGTGGCCCGATCGCTCGTTAATACTGATCGTCCATTGTCGGCAAAGAATTCCGCCCAGATTTTTCGCCCTTCTCGTCCGGATGTCCGAGTACCGGCGCCCGACGGACCGAAGATGAAGCACGGAGGATGAATTATGATTATTATCCAAGCTTTGTTCGCCTCGACAGTAGGGCCAGGAGGAGGAATGTTTTGTGACGGAAGCGAGGAAAAGCATCACGACAACTTCCGAAACGAAACAGTCCGCCTTCCGCCTTTCCGAAGGGGCACAGGAGGCGGCTCATGTTTCAGCCAGCGGAGTTGGGTCTTCTGGAAGGGAACGCGTCGGCGCTATTATTGTTCTGGAGAAAGAGATTACACGCCAATCATATCGGGATGGGGAGCCAATGCGAGAGAGGGTAACGACATTATTAGGCTGTGGATGAGAGGTTGATGATGGTAATGTTAATGTTGAACCAACATTGTACCGCCGGCGTGAGGATCGGGTCCAGGACGCGTACATCCATTTTCCATTTGCTTCCTGAGCTTGCGTAGTTATTTTTATCGCAAAAAGACAACATTTATTAAGTAAATCAATATTCAATACCAGGCTTTACGCTTCCCATTTGCAAAGCATTCTTCCAATCCCATTCATCACTCCCACGGCGGATGCTGGAAGCATGGGACGTGATTGAAACTAAGCGAGCAATAAATAATGCCTTTTAAATAGAATGTCATTAGCTTGTTAAATCAAAGTAAAGTGACAAGCGCTCCACAGCGCTGCAATCTCGAAGACAGCTTCCCATGCCCTGCTGGCACAACATTTACCGGAAACATTTAAAACTCTCCCTCACGCCTATCTTGTTGGAAGCGTTGGAAAAATGGCATCACCAGCTGTGACTTGCTCACATCAAACGACACGGCTGTCACCGTACAACCGCGACTCCGCAAGCGCCGCGATGTTCTCCTCTCACGGTCAGAAGAAATGGAGAACGAAACACACATTTCAAACCAATAAAACTATCATAAATAAAAATTAAAGCGTAATCTGGTTTGATCGCCGATGTCGCGCACTGCACTGGAAACGCTGGCCAAGAAAGCCAACAAAGCCGTCCCCCATTTGGGAGCAGGCAAGTGAGTACCAGTGTGCAAGAACCCTTCACCGTTCAGCTTCTGCGAAACTCTTTTCCCATTTCCCATGATCATGAGTTGCCCGTTGGCGTTTATGGGCACGATCATCATCAGGGGCCACCACTTAATATCCCTCGAACTCAGGTCCCGATTTGTAGTGTTCCTATCGGGAGCATCGGCAGAGTGTGGGTGGACCTCCCCGCGCGAATGGCGAACGGCCAATATAAATCTCGGTACGGACGGGATAATTAATGTAATTGCTGTCTGCACAGTCGCGACATTTTAGCCCTCTGCGTTACTTATCAAATTAATACACCCGGTTGTTTTTTTTTTTTTGTTTCGGTAATTGTTTCGTTCACCTTCGAGCGTATAATGGTCCAGAATGACGCCATGCACGGGAAATGTATCTCTGCTTGTTGACACAGGGACCAACTTTTTCGTCCGAGCTCTACCGGAAGACAGCCGTCACACGGGAAAGCAAACTACTATCGAGCAAAAACCCACCATTATATTGGTCGCGCGCACGTAGACAAATTTATTTGTTCGACCATTTTATGGTCCCACCATTAACGGGGGGGTTTTTTGTTGGTGGACGCACGCACTCGCGCTCGTTCCTAGCCTACCACGAACCAACAAGTCTTGGCGGCAGTATGCGAGCACAAGTGAATGCGATTGCCTTTGATTCGCTCGGTCGTGCAGCGTGCCAGCAGTATGAGCCGTTTTACAATGGATTCATTCATTGCTAGCCATTACAAAAACCACAACGACAGCTGGCGCGGCGCCCACATAGACATCCACCCCAGTCCACCGATCGGATCGGAAACACGGACAACTTCTAGGGACCATCGCACATCTCGGTCTACCGCTCGGTGTAAGCAGAGGTTTCTTGAATGCCGAGAAGCGTGAAAGGTGTCTGCGGGTTTAGAAAACTGCCCACTGTCCAGCTTTTTCAACCACAGCGCATTAGGTCATACCAGTGCCGGTGATGGAGGTTTGCCGATTGACGGAAACTTCTTCTTGACGATAGACTTCAAGTGTTCTTTCGCTAGTGAAACATTCTGCAAACACTGCAAGAACTGTGTCACGGTGAGCGAAGAGGCGCAGCTGGGACACGGACCCTTATCGCTAGGACAGCATCGCGTGGATGTGCGCGCCAGATTAATGAAACCTGTCCGCGAATATTAATGGCCCAGCCAGCCTGTCCGCCACCGGTTGCTGCGAATGAACGACACAGTTCAAGAAGCAAATCACGCGATTTGCTACCACCCAGTTATCGATTACAACACGTGCAATACGATCGATTAGGATGGGCACGGTTTTTACCGCCCTTCAGCAAACGCAATCTCTTATCGCAATCGTCCAGCTTGGGTCTCTGGATGACGTCCATGTTGTTGTCCGCGTTTGTTTGCCAAGTTTGAACAATCGAACGACCAAAAGTTTTTGCATCAGTAATCCTTGGGCATGGTTTCGATAAGCATATCTAGCAGTAGATAAGTGAATCGCCCAGCCGCAGACCTAAAATACTCCGTTGTTCCTAAGCCACATTTCAGTTTCTTGAGACGTGCACAAGCTGCTAAAGCTATCCTCAGTTGCTCCCGGTGCTAGTGCTGCTCTATCCCGTAACAATGAAGTCTCCGTTTGCACTACTGCTCGTTCTGCTGGTGACGATCATCGCCAGCTTCGGTACTGCGCAGGCCGCCTGCGGTCCTAACCCTCGCTGTCCAGCCGACGCCAGCAACTATCTACTGCCCCACCCGGACTGCACGCAGTACTACGTCTGCAACCAGGGAACGGCCTGCGAACAGAGCTGCCCGGTCGGCCAACACTTCAACTCCTACCACCGACAGTGTGAGGCACCGGAAACGGCCTGCTGCGACATTTTCATTCCCTGCAATCCGACCGGGTGAATGGGTACGCCATACGCGTGGTTGCCCACCAAAAACTAGCCAGCCACCCTCTCTCGGGTAGTCTCCTCCGCGAAACACTTCAATAAAAATGTGCCAACGAGGCACAAACGTTCCTTTTGCACCGTAGAACACGAACTCCCCGGGTGGGTCTCGTTTGCCGATCTTTTCAACCCGAAATTTGGTCACGTCCGTGTAAAAACTAGCGTGTTGCGTGTCCCGCCTTCCCGTAAGCCTGATGCTGCTTATGGCTTCGTCATCCGTCCAGGGAAAAGCGATATTTTGTTTACGCGTTGGTACGAGCTTCAAATAAAACGAAGGAAAAAAAACGAGCAACATCTGATTAGCAGAAACTTTGTGAGGTCGACAGAGATCGGGGTCTAGAAATTCTGCGACCAACTAAACAAATTTAGACTTCATCCGAGCTGGGCGTGGTGGGATTTCGCTTCATTTACATTATCGGTGGTGTATCGTTGGCGTTATTCTTTCTTCTCTTGCTGTATAAACAAACGTCACACACAATTTTCGGGTGGGGGCAAACAAAAAATAGAAGCAATGCAATGTTTGCAGTTTGAACATTGTTCTTGCTGTCTGGGAGGTTAGTTGAGCCGGAGAGCTATAATCATTCTTCCTGGATCGATCTCCATCTCGGCGTGCATGCCAATAAAGAGTTTTCAATTTCGAACGACAATCTACCGAATGGAACGCGGCCGTGATATTGGACCGGAGAAGATGATTTAGCACTTCCTCGCCCAGTGGAAAACCGATCAAGATGTCGGGCCTTTTTGGAAGCCGATGTCGGCGATCGAATCTATACACAACTCAACACGTGAAAACGTGTGGTTAATGCGTGTGTGTGTGAAGGTTTGTTAAAAATAGTCCATTCGAAAGAAACGGAACTTTCAACGCCTTTCATCTGTACCGAGAGGAGGAGGGTTGTAGATACCCGTGTTGTCATTCTGCCTTCCTTTTGACCAATGCCGCCTTTTTTGGGGCGGCGATCTTCCACGCACGATCGGTCGTGCTACCATCCCTCCCTCCATTTCCATGTTCTGGGAAGGTGTGCAAATCGTGGTTCGAGGAGGTCCATTTTTGCATGTCTCCCCAATGCTAGCCAGTCTTTGCAGACTCTGGCTAGCGCACATGTGCAGTCTCAGAATGTTGGCTTAGAAACACGAACGAACGCGTCTGGACGGACACGGGATATGTTTAATTGTTTATACGAACGGGACACCGCCGGGATTCGTTGCCGGACAACGCACGTCGGCGGCATATGTGTGGTGGCCTCGAATGACAGTAGTAAAAAGAATTGTAAAATAAACTATCCATGGCTTGGGCTTGGTGCGTTTGCCACCTAAAAAACAAAGACATAATTGGCAAGTTGGTCTATTTTTATCGGATGCCCAGTTGCGGTTTGATGACGACATCGTCTAGCAGTCGCACATTCGGCCTTTTTGGGTAGTTTGAGATATCCGGCAATGCAAGACATGACATTCTAGTTCAAATAAACTACGATTTTAAGGAATTCTGAATTTAGATCTCGAATGATACCACACCCAATAATCCCTCTTCTTGGAGCATTCTGTCCAGGTTTTCCCAATTCTTATCTGTGTTACTTCTCCTTCTCCGGAACCTTAGCCCGGATTATGGAAAATCGACCCGTTTCTTGTCACACCGGCAATCCTGGCAACCAGCTAATGATATTACCATTTCTGTGTCGAAGCTTACCCGTAAGCCACCCCACACTAAGCGTGACCCAAATCCCCCGAACCGAAGATGTGCTATGATGGTTTTGGGGCAAACGCCACGCGAATGATGCCGTCCGTAATGAGCTTTTAAGTGAATTTTAAATGGACGTATACATTTCCCTTTTGTTTTTCTTTCCCCCCGAACGAGCGACACCCACACACACCTCATCACCAGAGGCCGGAGGTGCGCACATGTTTTTTTTAATGCTGTCTCATTTAGCAGCCATTTGCAATTATGCGTGTACTCTGAGCGTACCGGGCGTCGGGCAAGGATGTGAGAGCGAGCGCGCGATTTGGGTCACATTAAGCAAACGCACCACCGACCGACCGAATGAGATTTTCCACCTTATCCCGGGTGAGGAAAATGGTCGTATTCAATTAAACGAAAACAAACGATGGCAAAACATAAATTATCATTTTAATAGCTTCATTTTCCGTTACGCTCTTTTTTTGTTCTGTTTTGTCTAACTGCGAAGTAATCATCAAGGACTCGCTACGCTACGGTCGACGGATAAGGACGAAAGTCATTTTTATTCATGTGCAACATGAATTTCCCGCTTGGGGTTTTTTTGTTTTTTGGGGGGAAAAGAGACATTTTAAAAACGGAACAGGCCAAAATTACCTTCCGCCATCATTAAGCGTAACATTTTTCTTGTTTGGAAAGTAAAGTCGGAAGGTGCTCACAAGGTAAAAGAGTCCTGGAGATAATAATGGGGCTATTTCTGTCCGTCGGATTTGCTGCTTGCTGTTGTTGCCTCGCGCACGCAAAACAACGTGCAGCTGGCAACAGATTCACAGCCAGAAACTTTCCGTTCGTTTTGAGTGTGCTCATCGTCAAAATATCCTTCAAAGAGCCTTTTCCCGTACACCATTACGCGAAGATATTACATTACACCGGGCGCCCTTTTAGGCGAGTTTGTTCTTGAAAACTGAAAACTGACTGATGCGAAGCAAAAATGGGATGAAAAGTCGGATGGAAAATCGGTTCTCTTTTATCGCTTCCAAGAATTTGGAATATTCGATCGATACGCAACTACCTTCAATTTCTGCGTCCTCTCGAAAGGCTCATAACGACATCATCAAACAAAGACTCTCGAGTGTTCTCGGCCCTAAACAACACAAACAATTTCGAAACTCTCGATGGATGCTTTAACACGCGCCATTCTAAAGAACGAACAAGTACGTTCGGCCTAGACTTATTCCGACCGGACACGAACGCCCGAACCCAAGACTTTCAGGAATGCATCTGAGCCCCGTTCACATGCAATTATTCACACGACGCCTCCGGTGAAGCTAATAAGCTTGCAGGAGCATTTCTTCCACCGTGGCGTGGAATGTCGCACGGAACTACTGGAGAACCGGCGTAACTAGACCAATCGAGCCACCGAAGCTCAGCCTTCTTCTTCCCAATCACACCGAAAATGATCCACATTCAGGAACACATACCGCAGTGAGAGAGAGAGAGTGAAAAAACCTCATGTCATGTTGCAGTTCTGGACATATCATCCGTTGACGGCCGAAGGAATGGGAAGCTACCCTTCCCATAATTACCCGTAGTTCCGTGTCAACAAATAATTAAAATTGCATTATCACATCTACCAGCAATGCCGCTGATTGTTGGCCATCCGAACGACACGCAGCGTGTTAAACCAACACGTCGTCGGGAGACATGAGGGCAATTTTACAGCTGACACGATGCAATTTTACCACATCATACGCAGCGCTGGACTGGCATCGGTGGCCAGGTAATGGAGGAGTCTCCCTGGTTAGGTACTTGCGGCTGGGACGATTAACACCCGGACGGTGACGTCCGGTTTTATGAAACATGTTGGGAGCTGCCGGCACAACCTGATATTGCTCCAATTTCTAATTCCCACCAACTAGAAGAGGCCACCCCTCCAAGCCACACACATGGGTTCACCTCATCACATCAGGATCGTCGCCATCATCGTCATCATCATCATGTGGCATCGGCAAAGTTTCCAAAGCCTTGGTCGGGGATTATATGGACAAGCCCATCAAAGCTTTTCGCTAATCTTTCCACGAATCTTCTTTGGGCTTTGTTTCATCTCACTGAGCTTAACCTATCGTAGGGGTGGGGGGAGGCCTTTTCTACTACTACTGCCTCCGGATGTTCCGTTTCCAAAGTTACGTATATCGAGCAGTGGAGATCGAGAACAATCGGTTCCTTTCGTATCAGAAATCAAATCATGCTATCGGGAGCTTCATAACGGAGCCTTCTACCGGTTACCAAGGTTAACGAGGTGCGTCTATACTAGCTATGTGTTGTGTTGGGGGAATATAATCAAATCATACACACAGATCACATTCTTCACATCCTGAGAGAATCGCTACTTTTTTTGTTGGTTTGATTGGTATCGGCTGTACGCTACCGTTTCACGATTCTGAAGCTCTGGACGAGTTTTACCCGTCGGATGGACTGAGTCTCGAGCGAGAATGAAAAGGAGGGTGGAATGAAAAAACCCCGGGCAGAAATAGAATAATAAAGCCTCACTTATGATTTTCGAGTGGAGGGGAAAAGCTTCACTGTCGAGGATATATGTTCTCACGACTACCTCACGTCAGAGCAAATCCAAAGTTGTGGACGGTTGTTTGTCGTCGACGGAAAACGTTTCCAATTCTTCCAAACGTTACTTTCAACTCGTGTGTGTGTGTGTGTGTTTTCCCCGTTATGGGAACCGTTTTAATATCCGGTCGTGTCATCAAATTTTGATTGCGTCGTCTTGTTTGATTTGCCGAACTTTCAAAGCCAGGTGGAACGGTTGTTTTTTAACGTCTAAACCAGCGAGAGCAGGATGCTGGAGAAGCTTGGCACGCGTTTCGAGATTGGATCGATATGCAGCGACATGCAAACATTTATTGGCGGAAATGTATTGTGAGTTGCTACCACCACGAGCAGCCATTTTTATTCGCTTATTTGTTCTAATGTAATCGCTGGAAGGATTAGCTGCCGATCGAAACACGCTTATGAAACAGACAAGGTTTTAAGTTTCATCAAGGTCCACCATTTCGCCGGGTGACCAACAGAGCAATCCATCACTGCCACTAGCCGGACAGTGAACCGTCCGTTGGGTGGCACATAAACAGTAATCAAAATGCTCGTTCGGGTGTTCCGAAAAATTAAACCAAAATAGAACATATGCTCTTACAAGCCTTCGTGTCCAGCGCGGGACAGGCTAGCAGGGGCCACAGTCTCCTAGCTCTATGATTTATCATTCCCAATTAAGTGCATACCCGGCCGAACCTTAGATGACTTCATGCGGCCACATCGTCCGCGTATGTTTATTAGCGGGCAAGAATGTGACCGTTTTCGCACCCGCACACCGAGGGCACCCATATACGCTAGACGCTGCAGACCTAGACCACCTACCAAGAAGAAAGAGATCGTCGGTCGATTCGCCATCATACACACATCTCCCCACGAGACATCCGTCGTAGCCGGGTCTCGTTTTTATTTCGACAATATCAACGGGAGGCTTTTGAAATTGGACCTTACTCTCCGGACGCGGGGTCAAACGCGCGCCCGTACATTCCAACCGGGGGCGCTTAATTTAGCAAAATTGAGTTTTATAGTGTTCCAGCCGTCCGTTGGCACGCCCCGTGATGCTGTTACGGGGCAGCTCGATTTTCGGCACCGACACGATTCCGATTCGTGTCAATTCGCGCACGTCCGAGGGGCCGCATTAAAAAATCTCATCAAATTAGAAGGTCCAGAAACAGCAACCCAATTACCCGAGCAGTGACATAAAAACTGGAAGTTTGCTGATGTCATCGGACAACAAGATTGAAACACAGATATTCATGCTCGGGAGAAGATCATTTTGAAAATTTGCAAAGTGCACCTTAAGCTCGACGGAGGAGAGCACAGGTTAAAGCCTAAAGACGATTCCGGATAACTTATTTCTAGACGCCGGGAATAGAAAGGCAACGCAGGAGTAGGGGGGCAAAACATAAGCTCAGGTTTCACAGCCCAGTTTTGCTGAATGAGTTTCATTGAGGACGAACTTGAGCCGTGTTCCATCCGGCAAAGTTGGCATTCCAGGCTCAAAACAACACAAACAATCCGCTTACTTCTTGCTGACGTCGAGAGTGTATCGTCTTCTGTGTCCTCTGTGCGTCGATGATTGCTACTGTAAACCTGCTTGAAGCCCTCTCCTCATGAATGGGACGCCCAGGGGATCCAGCATAGAAGTATTTGTTTATCGTATTATCTTCGTAAGCGAATAGCTTGCTGTGTCGTGTGACAAGTGCTTGGCGAAGATGGAGCTTATGCATTGGTATTCTTGGACATATTTTTTTTTTTGGGTCTTCAAATTGTATGTAAAAGAGCGAGAACTCCGGTCTTGGCTCGTCTAAACGACCCTCCATTATGTCATCCTCATCTTTGCTAAACGATCGACATCCAACGCACCTCATTTACCATTCGCAACGATGCTCTCGATGTACAACCCGATAGTGCAAAGTACGTCATTTCATCTTCGAATACGGGAGATTGTTGCTGTCAATTTTTCATTGCGAAACCCTTTACACACACACACACACCTTCTTGCCTGACGGACATAAGCTTTCCCACTTTATCCCACCAACCCGGTCCCGGCGATGTCGTTAATGTGCAAAGTAAATATATTTGCCGACATTACTTAACTGTTAGGTGCAGTAAATCAACAAAGACACACCGGAAAGTCCCATCCCTTCATCATCTCCTCCATGCCCCTTATTTTCTTTTTTGCTCCATCATCTACTGCGCGTTGCTTGCCTTCCTTGTGACACATTCATCAACATCATATCACCGCCATGTGCTTTCCCGCCCCTAGTTTTCGGGGTGGTTCATTGAGAGGGGATGAAAAATTGCATCCGATCCGATGCACTTCCTTTGCAGCATCATCACCACCATGATGCATCACATCACGACCCTCGCTTTTTCTGCACACACACACACACACATGGGGTGGGTCGGGCGATCGTCTAAACAACTTTCACGGAGCTTAATAATTTGATAATGTGCTTGTGCATGCTTACTTGCCTGGCTCGGCTGATACCTGATCGAGATAGGGAGCAGCAGGACCACCACCAGCCAACCAGTGTATATTTGTACGATAAAGTTTCGCTTCGAGGTCGAGTTGAAGCACTTTCCGGTTGAAATAATTGTTGATCTGTGTGCCTGTGTGGGGAGCGCTGGGTTCCGCCAAGAGTTTGTGTGGATGATAACTTTTGATAGAATTATCCGAGTCGTTCCGAAGTTCCTTTGACGGGGTTTGCGAGTGTCACTGAAAGTTCCTCGCCCTGCGCTAACCGTTTTCCTGGATTCGGGAAAAATGCGGGAAGTACTTCGGAAATGGGGCAAAAATAACGAGCTTTTACTGGAACGGACCCGGCCTGAGGAGAAGTAGTGGAGTAGCTAGTTAAGCTGATGGAAATTACTCTCTGTTACTGTGTAACAATTTCCACATTTAAAGTTTCCCTAGTTGGGATTGAAATGAAGATGAATAGTTTTAGCATGCAAGAGGAGCCATAGATGAGGTTAATCGACGAGCTGCTCAACTGAATGGTACAATTAGATTAAATTACTTCAAATGAAAGTCTTTTGTTACAGATGATCAGTTGAGCTATTTAAAATTAATTATCTTTATTGTTTGGGCAGCCAACTACAACCTTCAACAGATCCGATGACAGGCACTTTTTCTGGTACTTTTAGACTTCAATTTACCCGCAACTGGATGATCACAAGTCCTGTGTTCTAAGATAACGGCTGCGATGGGATTCGAAAGCAGGTTATGCCTTGCGAAAGCCAGCGCCGCTACCGTCTCGACCACCAGGCCGCCATCATGAACGATGGTTAAGACTCAAATGTAAATGTCATTCTCTCTTCTTGAATTGATTTGCTCGTAAAAAAGGACGAAAAAGTCCTACAACTTACAATGAACACAGGACATTTATCATATTAATGATACACAAGGACCTACATTCAAATCTGAGCGCAAATTGAGTTCTACCATCCATTGAAGCTCCACTCTCCCGTCAGACCAGGTGTAAGTGAAGGTCATCTCACCCCAGTAATATTCCCTAAGGGTTCGTTTTTCCAACAGCTTTTTTTCCCCACTTTTGCTCATCGTGCCCATCATCAATGGGACCGAAGATAACGAATTTATTGTTACACGATTCATGATTAAAAGCATGCACGACCCTCTCACCCTTGGAGCGTAAAAGCTTCCTCCCGCAAGAAGCCAACGAATATGCCAGGTTGCCGGGAAAATTAGATTTTCCAGCACCATATTGCTTGGTCGGCCCCCGAACCAATCGTGCCGATGGGCGAAATAATGTATGTACTACTGCCAAATCTACCTGCCAATAACAAGCGAGATAACCACATAACCACTTACTGAGCAGTGCGACTGACTCCCAATCACGAGGATGAAAAAGGGATTTTCATTTAAGCTTTCCCGAGTACCTAAAGAAATGTGGAGCAAATGGAATTCCCTTTTATATTCACCTATTTTAATAAACTGAATAAAATAGCCCACCTCCCACCCCGATTCGCTGTACGGTTTTGCGTAATCAGCAGCGTAAAAACACACGCGCGCGAGAACATGAGCACCGAATGGGTGTTTGCGCGCGGACAAAATCGCAAAACCCATATTTACAGGAGCCATGCACCGGGGGGTTCTGTGGTAGGGAAAATGTTGATGAAACACTACGTTGGCGGTACGCTTTTGTGAGTTGATTAAATTACGCTCAACTCCACCCATCCAACCGCCACACCATGCAAATCCGGTGGCCGAACAGTGAACTATGTAGCGCGCAGTGTTGGGTTGATTGCGCGCGCGGTACTCACCCTTGTCAATGGAAATCGATCCGTGCCACTGATAAGCACACACCGAAAACAAGCAACCAACGAAGCCCAACGTGTGTGTGTGTGTGGGTAGGCAAGCATAAAATTAATATTTCGTCAGCGAATAACTAACCCGCGACCATATGTCGGCACCTGGCACCTTTCCACTGTACATCCATACCGTCGGCCGCATCGATTTGGAAGCAACAGCTCGGCCCAGCGGTTGGGCAAGGAGGGTAGCTTTGTGCATGTTGTGCATTTTCCGCAGTCCGGCTCCGGTACTGAAGTGCAGTCGCGCACTAAACGACCTCCCGCGAAGAAGAGCGACATACAGGGCATTATAATCGCTATTGATACAATTTGCATAACTAAGCGTGGGGAAGCGCTATTAGAGAGGAACATGACAAGCAGGGAAGAGCGAACCTCACACACACACGCACTGCTTTGTCGGCATTAATGAGATTAATTATCGGCGATCGTTGCGGGCATAATAATGTCGCGTAGTTAATTTAATAAAGCACGGCAAATAGTCCGCGGACGAATGTAGGGCGGTTAATTGATCGGCTGTTGACGGGCCGAAAAACATTGATTGGCTGATGGCTTATCTAAATCGGTGCTATTACTGCTCACTACCGGTCTGCTACCTATTACCACCGTGTCTCCGATCACTTCCTTCCAGAGAACCGCATGTGTGTCGCTTTACCAACAACATGATGATCGTCTACAGCGGTGGATGTAGTTCCTTAGGTTACTTTGCTTATACTCTATATCCCATAGCTAACGCTTAAAGCTAACCAAATTTAATTTTTCAACCATCAAAACAACCGCGAAGACATCATCCCTCCCTTAAAAGACTCATCCGGAAACAGATTTAATGTTCACAGTCTCAAAGACCCCAACCGTCAAAGGTCACACGCCGAAATCGTCCATCAGGCTCAGGTCCCCCCCCTTTCCGGAGCTGTCGGGGCGTGGGATTTAATTTATCTCCATTTCATCACCGAACCGGAGTTCGCCAGTTTCGCCCAAAGCTCTCAAGCTCCCGGAATGGCTAATTCGCAATTAATCGCCACCATTCACGCGCGGGCCAGTTTTGGCGGAGGATATAAGTCGGTCAAAGAAAGCAGATTTGGCGATATCGCGATTGCCGGCAGGCAGCCTGACACAACTGATCGAAAGGACAACTTTCTTAATTTCACACTCCACGCATACGGCGGTGAGGTAGTTTTCCGTTTCCCTTGAAGTACGCTTTAAAGAGAAGACTGTGGTCGAAGAACGCATTACCGGTCTCCACGGGCAAGGATAATCCGATGAAGTACTTTCGTTCGGAAAACGGAATCCCTGTGAGCGGTGAAAGTGAAACAACAATTAGATGATGCGATGAGGATAAGCTTCGAGGATAGGCGAGCGATACTAGAACATCCTCCAACATAACAACCAGACCGAGTAGCGTCTGGAACTGAAACATCAGAAAGTTTGTATCGGCTGGGCACACTATGCAGCTATTGGATGCGACTCCAGCTAGTCGTGTACTCCAAAGTGGCCCTAAAAAAGGAAGGCATCTTGTGGGGAAGAATATTTTCCCGGCGAAGACTCAAGCGCCGTACTAAGCACCCATATCGGTGGTCTTCCATCGTCCCTCTCAGTCAGACTGGCGACGAACGAGTTGTGTGTGCAGGATGATGTTGTACTTATTTGCATAAATTATGCACGGTAATTGAATTTTTGTCATCATCCTTTCGCCATGTCCATCTAGCCCAGTGTTTTTGCCTTGTTCTCACTTACTCCATCATTTCCGACCGGTCCCGAAGCTCTCGACCATTCATTCGGGAACGCACAAAGATGAAAGGAAACGTTGCTACGACCACCACCACGACCAACTTCCTTGAAGTTGGTACGTCCTGCTAAGAAGCTACTGCTTATTAAGATGTTTTTTACGTCTCCCATGCTACTCCTTCCTTCTCGATTCGAGGGCGAATAGTAGCTGCAGCTGCCCACTTGCCACGTTGCCATTTGTGGAATGGGACCGCGAAACACGGGCAATGAATCAAATAACACGAAACCAGCGCCCGGAAAGCGTGCGTCAACAGAAAGAAGTAATTATTGCGATTAAAATCCACGCAATGGGTACACCGAAAAGCAAACTTGAACCACAAGAAACCGGGGAGGTGTTCGGTCACGATCACCGGTATCCGATCGAAGTGGAATTGTCCCTCGGGCTCGGCAATACTTGATTGGAGCCAGCAGAGGGTAATGGTGTACGTTACGAACAGAGAAAGACGGTTGGAATCCTCCGGACAGGATTGCGATAACCGGTTCCGCATGCGCAAGGGACAAATTGTGACACGCGCTTTAATGTGCCCAATAAGGCGGGGGTTCTTCTCCCTATTAAATTAAAGTAAAACTCTCCTTATGCCTTCATTTATGGTCCAAACGCCGACGGTGGCCACTTGGTAGCGCGCGCGCGCACCTGCCCCTTTTAACCGTGACTGCCAATCATGATTGAAGAATTAGTAATCGAATGAATGAAATTGGTTCAACAACACTCTGTTGACCCTTCCGTCTTGTCCTACTCGCCCAGGACGGGTGAGCGAACAACATTGTACTTGAACAAGCGGGTCCCTTTGTTCTGGGCAAGGTTGTCACCTAATCATCGCACACAGGTCACACAATTATGGAAAATCCCACCATGCACTCGGTGGCCACAAGTACACCCCGGGAGGTACGGAGAACCGACAAGTTAAGCTCTTGGGTAAATAAAACCCCAAAAATTATTTACCAACTCTTGCCAATGAACAGCGCGAGGGACACAGTTTTGATTGCCACACGCGATTATCACGATCCTCAGATTCTTGAACGATAACGATCAACGTCGGTATCTTTAACGGCGAAGAGCGGGAAGAATTTAAGAGATCACAGCATCCGACCATAACCTCGGGAAACCTTGCAATACTTCAGCTTGAAACCTTGAATGTCCGAAGAAGGATGAAAGCACCGTCGATCTGCAATTGTGTCGCTGGAGGTAAGATCTTGCGCCCGAAAAAACATTCTCCGGCACTTCGTTCGCTTACTTAAGCTTATTCGCACCTTGCTATGATTTATTAGTTTTGTGTATGCAGATTGTACTACGGGCACGGTCTGAGTCTCTCTCTCTTAATCCAGCATCAAGTCAACTTGAAAAAAGGAAAATAAATACAACAATCGGTACGCCAGTGTTCGGCAGTGCAGAGGGCTTTCGTTTGGCTCTTTTACCGTCTCGTTTACCTTGGGCCGGTTTGATTCGTGTGTCTGAAGTGTCTCTCCGTGACAAAAAAATATATATGTGTACACGAACACATGCCAGGGACTTCCCTGGATGGCGTAATCCTTGCGGGGCGTACGCACACCATGCATCTCCCCTGCAGCCACAAATCCATGACCTTTAAACGTACCTTGTGGCCTGTGGGGCCCCTGTTGTGGCCAAACTACCCGCACAGTTGCATTGTCCGTGAAAAGTGCACTTCTGCAGCACTGCTCCAAAGCCCGCTCGACTGAAGAGGAGGTCGAAAGGGCACTCCCGAGAGAGAGCTTGGAACACAATCGCTAATACCACAACCGGGACAGAGCATGAGATATTTAATATACTCTTCGCTCACCCAAGTTTACTGCTAATACTTGATGCCCACCAGCGCACATCATAATGCTACCGACATTTCTGGTTGGAGAAAGAGTCGCAAACAAAACCCTGGCGCCATAATCTTAAGCTCCTCCATCATAACTTTCCCCCGGGGGAAGAGAGAGAGAGAGAGCTCAGACACGGCGGATGTGATGCACAGCAGGGTGGAGAACCTCCTCAGTGACCGGTGTGCGTTTATTCCGCAAAGGTTAGCCATAAAAGCTAGCAATGGGGTTTTGGAATTATGTCGTTCTCTAATGATGAATTCATGAAACGCGAGATGAAATCAGAAGAAAAGAATGCGCTGCTACTGCAGCCCACGGTAACAAGGGGACGCAATAGATCCCGCCGAAGAAACACACACCCACACCAGCGGTAAACAGCGCAGCGTGTAGTTTATACACCACCGGCTTGCTGGTGGGACGGTCGGTTTGTTTCCGATTCGGCTCTGTCGTTCATACTTTCTTTCCCCTACTGCCGCAAAGCAAACCGCATGCCGGGTGCATGCTTGTAATAATAAAAATAAAATACGCTCCAGACTTTTTTCCTTCGTAACGCGCCAAATATCCATCCGCTTGGATCTGCCACGACCGCTTATGGCAAATGGCTGATGGTGGGTGGAGCATTGCGATGACTACCTCGCGACTATCTGTTCCATCCCACCAATCCCACCGTGTGCCGTCCAATCCTTACCGACACGCTGATCTGGCAAAGCCCTCGGCTCAACGTGTTTCTCGGAAAGAAGACGTTACACCTTCGCCAACGTGTGCTCATACATTTATGCGATATCTGCTTCGTATGATATCACCAGCGCCGTACAATGTTACCGGTTCACCGGTTTCGTATTCGCAATCGTCACGTTCGGGCTGTGCCTATCGAGGGGCAATTAAAATTACACTCGGCAGGATATTTAACGGATATTACACCTAACACCATTTGCAATCACTGGTGGCATCATTAACACTGTGGCGCTGCTCTTCTTCCCAACGTGATGGGGGAAAAGGAACGGGATGTGGGAGAGACGAGACGGAAGGGATGAGAATTATTTATGACTTCCCTGTTAGGTTCATAAGCCCGCAAAAGAAACAGCATCCCACGTTGTTCAACCACAAATCCTTGGTACGGTAAGGCATGCTCGCGACTGCCAGATGAGTACTTCCCATGCTCACACCTAGAGGGCGCTAGGCTGCTCGCTCCCATGACATCAACCTTATTACCGGTGGGTCGGGTCGCGTGTAAACGGCATTAAAATACCGACAGCTTCAAAGGAGACAAATTATCTCCCCACATCATTCCATAGGAACTATATTTTAATTTCCCCCGCTTTTTTCTCTGCTTTTCCCTCTCTCTCTAGGTCTTCTGCAAAGATACGATATCAAACGAAATCATCATCAACATCAAGAGGCATCCCGCTTGAAAGGAGTCACAAAAGGCTTGCAAAAAAGGGAAGCTCACCACCGTTGGCAACACGACGGACGACGTCCTGCTTAAAAACTTGATCCTTGCACACATTTTTCTGCTTCCGGTTATTGCTCATCGAAGCGTACGGGCGAAGCCTAACGGGAAGTATCATCGGTTTGCTAGCGGAAAAGGGGAAAAAAGGAAATTATACTCCGCTTGGTTCCCGGCAGTTGAAGTGTGGGTAAAAAGGATACACACGCTACAAATTCCGTCCAAGGGGACGAAGCACCGCGGAAGAAAATTAGTACCCACTCGGCGCCCACTTCGGTGAAATAATTTTAATTAAATTCAGTTCACGTGGACGTCGTGCCACACGTCAGTGGATAGTACCCGGTTGGTTCCGAGCCTGTGTACTAAGCTTTCAATTAGTGTGTCCGCTTTTCGCGAGAGCATCATTTTACTGCCCGCGATTGTGCGTCCAACCCGAATCGGATAATATTTCAGCGTGTAATCGGTGCTCTTTTCGCACAACTGAACTCCTTCTGAAGGAAGGTAACACATTCTTTGATTAATGGCAGCTGGCTTCAGCATGGATTCGAAAACGGTATTACTCGGTAAGCGCACGAAGGATGGCAACTGGATCTGTTACAATTTTAATGAGTGTTCTTATATTCCGAATTTGATCTTTCTTTTCTGGCAGTCATTTGCATGCTGGCGATGGTGGCGCTAGCGCTGGCCGAAAACGACACGCGGCACGATGTGGAAGCCAAGCCACAGTACCGCCGGTTCAAGCGTATGTACGTCATGTGCCCGCCAAAGTTTAGCCGCATCGGGAACGAGTGTTACTACATCTCGCCCAACAAACAGAACTGGCTCGATGCGTACTTCGAGTGTAAGGACCACAACAGCAAGCTGGCCGAGCCGATGATGTACGAGGACAAGCATCTCCGGAAGTATCTGCAGAAAATCAAGCGTAAGGATTGTCGGCTTGTCCCTCAAAGCTGTCTATTTTAATCCAGTATTTTCTTATTATCTACCTCCTTTTTGTAAAACCTCCCATAAAAATATACCAGTGTCAGAAGACCTTTGGATCGGCGGTACCTTCAACTGGAAGCTGAAGAAATGGCAATGGGGACACAATGGGCGCGAGATCGAGTATCAATCGTTCAGCCAAATCTTTCCTGGGTAATTGCCGATTCGCTTTATTACTGTAATTTTTAGCACACACACACACACAACTACAAACGAGTTCCTCAAGTGCGTCACCACAAAACGGGTCGTGGCACACCGGCACAGGCGACATCGCACAATCCGCACAGCAACGACAAAGTAGCCAAGAGTCCATTAACTTATGAGCATTTTTTGCAGGAGCAGCAAGGATCTGAAGTTCAACTGTGCACTGCTACGGTCAGACCTCAAGTTCAGGTAACTATCGATGATGGGGAAGCGATGAAAGTAAAGCCAACAAACGAACGCTCCCGAGAGAACAACCGAGCGATATATGCATAACCTCCTGATGCGCGCGCCCTAGGCAATGCTTGCCGTTTTTCGATCATTTGCTCAATATCCATGTTTAAATTCGTTCGTTGTATGAACATTAGAGCTCGTTTTTTTTTCTTGTCATTCATCTCACTCTCTCTTTATCATACTTTGTGTGAGCAAATTTAAAGGTAAACCTGTACACGAACATCGAACAACACTTGTTGGTGTATACTTTCAATGTTTTTGGACATAGCGTTTGGGGGTATCCAACCCACTGCACGGACAGGACCTTAACTTTCTATTGCACATTATTCCACATAATACCTTCGTAGTTATCGATCACTACCTTAATAACCTGCAACAACAATAAAAAAAAACCCCTTAACGGCCAGAATAATCCAAGAAACCACACCGGCACCTCCTAATATGTTTGAAGCACCTGTAGAACGTTGTGCGCACAATTGCTTCGGTGAAAGCTTCCTGTAACAACCACGGGCTTATAATGATGTAGTTTGTTAACGTTGTTTCTGCATTTCAACCGACATTCCGTACCGTTCGTTTTGCTAATTTCTGTGGGGTTTTTTTTCTGTTCCAACTCACGCATAGATGGTCGGCCGAAGAGTGCACAAAGAAGATCAATTTCATCTGCCAACACCGGATGCCGCTAGTGTCTGCCTCGGGACGGTACAGTATGTACGACAAGTGGAACAAGACCTACCCCGACCAGAAGGCCAACGAGAAGATGGTGTACATCATGAACGAACCGAACAATCGAAACAATCGAAGGTAGGGTTTTCTGGTGGTTATCCAGCTTTTGATGTCCCAAATCTTTACTTCTACATCCCTTGTTTTCTGGTTCGCCCCACCCGCAGCAATTACGTCAAACCACGCATCTACAACAGCATGAAGCGGGTATTGCAATCAAACCCTTCGATTCAACCGCGCCCGGCACACCGTCGCAGTCAGATGCCCGCCAGGAAGCGGGTCGTCGACCCCACCGGTCCCTTCTACATCCCGCCGGAAGTGGTCGGCCGCAAGCAACACCTAGCCCAGTACGCACCGGACACACCGAACGATATCAACACGATCGATAACGGACATCGGAACGGGTACCATCACACGGTGTCACAGTTTAACGTTGACTTTAGCCCACGCAATGGCAAGAACCGGGAGGCCGGTATGGCACGTGGCTACCGCATGGGGCACGGATCGGCACGTGTAGAAAGCCACCTACCACATCAACACCGTCACCAACCGGGACAGCACAAAACCACCAAGCGTACCCATTTCTTCGTACCGACACGTCCTCCAACGAACGCGCCCAGTACTACCAGTGCCACCACAACGACGACGACCACCACCACGACGACAACTACGACGCCAGCACCGCCGCAAACTACGGGCCGACCCCCGCTGACCACCAGATTCCCGAGCTACCCGATGACCCACAGCCAGAAGCACACGACACACCCGATGAGCACGGACGAGAAGAAGTCGAAGCGGGATCGGCTGCGCGAACGGCTCCAGAAGCTAACGTACGAGGAGCAGCTGCTCTTCTTCCAGGACCGTGCCAAGCGGAAGAAGATGAAGGAGCAGCAGCAGCTGCGCAAACAGCATCGCGAAAATGAGGTGGTCCAGTAAAGATGGCACAGTACACACGCAGAGGTTCCTAGTAGCAAACGTTCCGAGGCGTCAGAGGTGATCACCGGTGAAGGATTCTCTGAGAAGCCTTGAATCCTAGCACAACTAGCGTAGTACGAGTCTTCTTGGGAACAACACCAATACACGAACAACAAGCACCTTCGAGATCGAACGATGATGGCGCTACTACACACTAGCAACCAACCAACCTCGTTTAACCTCAATCCGAACAGAGTCCACACACACATATCGATACGATCGATAGCATCATACTTTCTCGAGGAAGCTTGGTGAAGCTTTTCGTGGTTTTTTATGTATAATTTTTCTCTAAGAATTTCATTCTTTGCATCCTGATGTTACATAGTAACGCCAGCGTGGATTTCGAGTTAGGCAGAAGATAATTTATACCTGGAACTTACAGCAGGAACAACAAACAAATAGCATCAGTAGCAATCATTTACTACAGTCTCTAACACGATAGTACTTTAGTACGCTATCCCCCCCCCCCCACCCCCTTCCAAAGCATGTATAAGAAATCATGTTGAATAAATCCGTTAAAACTTTAAACGAGAGAAACCTCCCCTTTTTCCACCCATCCGAGATGGTACACACACAACAACAAAATCGTCTTTCGCGCATTACACAACTTTACAAATCTCGTTCAATGAAACTGTTAGCAAGGTAGGGTGTTAGCGATACATACTAAGAGTATAAGAGAAGTTCGACCAAAACGAGTTAAGTAAATAGAGAAAAAAAAATCTTAAAAAAAACACTACTAAACACATGAAACAATTCAAGAAAGAGAAGAGAAAGAAAAAAAAGCAAAAACCTCAAAGCGTGAAACAAAATGCCGGGTGTTACGGCTTGTGCAGAACAAATCAGCTCGTGAAGAGCGGAGCGAAGCGAACGTATACAACCAGCAGAAAGTGAAGCTTTTCAATCCTGATTTTAAGAAATAGTACTAACAACAGTAGAATAAAGAGAACGAAAGGAAAGCAAAATGGTTTAGGTGAAAAAATAAAGTTTGGAAAAACGATGAGGAAAAAAAAGGGATTGGAAGAAAAAATTGAGTAGAATTGATCGCCGACCAATGTCCTCGTCGATGTAAAGTTAAGACTAACATTAGCGCTTAGTTCGTATTGCCATACTATTACTACTTATTACTACAATCACTACTAGTAGGCGGAGAAGGATGATTATGGTTACTATTGCTACCGTTGCTGTTCGTACTACACTTCTGCTCTAGAAGGCTCCTAGTAACGGGCAGCGATGGATTTATTTCATTATTTGAAGAGCTAGGGATATCAAGTTAAAGAAGCACAAATGAAACTCTGTGACCAGGAAAGTGAAGTGACCGAGAGTTCCGATTCTCGCAGCAACAAGCAAAACGCCAAAACGCGAACGTATAACATATTTGTATAACCTTAAAATCTACAAAACGGGCCCGAAGGATATATTTAACGAGAAGGAAACGAACCAAAGTCACCCGGTGACTTTTTTGGTTTTGCGAGGGAATCAAATCTCGTCACGGGCGAGAGAGGCGAAGTTGGGTGAAGCAAATTGAAGGAATTGTGGCGGAGCAGTGTTTAGGGTTATATGTACGATAGTAAGCTCCTGTATACCTGGGTGTGTCTTGTGAGCGTGCCAAGATCGTCTGTGAAGAATTTGCACACCATAGAGCCAGCCCCCATAGGTCCCCATAGGGGATGTTGCCCGGTGCGGAACTCCAGTACGCTAGCTAGTAACAGGTCACATACAACGAGTTCGAAACGAAACAAAAGTATTTCAATCAAGCAACATATTAGTACCCATAGGTACGCAGACAGAACAAATTTACAGTACACACCACACACACACACACCAAACCAATCGATGCAGTTTCCACTGGTGGATGTGGATGTCCCGATCCCCGATATCCGGCATAGGACAGCGCACATTTGAATTGTTTTACAAAACAGCGAAGCATACTACTGGTTGCAATAAAGTATTACTTGAGCGATGGTTTGATTTATTCTCACTTTGTGGAAGATTATAAAAATGGTAAGTACATTAACAAAAAAAAAATTAAATATTTTACACTTCTCCAAACACGAAGGAAAAAGTTGTAAAAGAAAAAAGAAAAGTAAGTAATGTAAAGTAGTAACTTAAAGGTTTTTGTGTTACAGCGTTAAATGAATAAAGAAAATCAATAAAGCAATGAGATAAATGAAAGAAAAAAGTCTCTTAAATGTAAAAAATAAGACGATAAAATTCAAATCAATAATGATTATGCCAACTTTTCAAATGACTTCTGTGTTAAAATGCATACAAAAAAGACGAAATAACTTAAATTGATGAACATTTTTGGTTGTTTTCTTTTGACTTTAAAAATTCAAAAAGTTTAACGAAAGGAAATAATTATTTAAAATTTTAAATGAACATATAAAGTAAATATATATATTTTTTCAAATATTAAACAAAACAAATAAAAAAACTAATATTATTAAACACTTTGAAATAAAAACGAATGATTAAATGAATAAAAATCGTCTGACACATGAGGCAACAAACATGTCAAAATCCTAGCCAAAAACGATCTATTGTGTCGTTTATAGCTGATAGACCAACTAGAAACCGGGACTTGGAATTTGGACTTAATATCAAATCCCATCCGGAACATTTGATTTCCCGTGGCAAAGGCTGTCCATCCGTGTATTAACACGCCTAGGAAGCCATTCGATATTGGTTGGCTTGACCTCGTAGCACATCGTCAAGCCGAAAAGAAGACCCCTGACAATTAGTTTCACCTCTGCAAAAATTACATTTTACCCCAGTAAAGCCCAAAACATGCACCTACCTTGATGTAGTGACACAGCCCGTCACCTTTCAGCGTACCATCAGCTTCCCGGTACAGCTTCAGCTTCAGCTTGTGCGTTTTCGGATCCTTCATCACCATACCGCACTTGGACATCACTTCACCAAACTCTTCCTCACTAATGTCGGTCGGCAGATTGGACACGTACACCTTCGTGTTGTGTTCCGGCGCCAGGTCGAACCACTTCGGTGGTTCCGGTGGAGCTTTCCGCTTCTTGCCCTTCGCTGCTGCAGCCCGCTGTGCCTCGGCCTGCTGTTCTTCAGCATCAGCATCATCATCATCATCATCTTCACCGGCGACATATCGTCCGGGGAGTTCTCTTCCAGGCACCGGCTCACCGGGAGTCACCTTAGATGAGGTCTGGGATGGGACACTTCCACCCGAACCGGTGTTATCGATGAACCCGTAGTTCAGCTGATACATGGCCATAAAATCATCATCCACCTTCGGGAACCAGGCTTTCCGTTCGTCGTCCCAGAAGTACACCGCCCCATCCTTATCCTTGTACGTGTGCACACCATCCTCGTACCCGTACTGACGATCCTGTTGTGCACTGGTGTCCTCCTCGGACGGAGCTTTTGGTTGCTCTTTCGGTACCCATTTTTGCGCCTCCTTATCCCAGCGGTAGAATTCCGTCTCGGTTGGAGTTTGCTGCTTCGGGATCCATTCCTTCTTCTCGTGACACCACCGGTAGTGTTCATTCTCGTACGGATTGTCCACCGGTGTTTCGCCCGCCGTACCAGACGGTGGTGCCTGTCCGTCCCGTGGAACCCATTCGGATTTTTCCTTGCACCAGCGGTACTGGTACTTTGTGGCCGGATCGGTGTAAATTGCTTCTCCTGCCTCATTGTACGTTACATGCTCGGCATACTGATCTTTCCCCGCTTTGGACGTGGACGTGTCCGTATTGTCGTCTGGTGTTTGTTTTTCCTTCTCGCCAGATTCATCAACCTGTTTCTCCCCTTCGGGGACACTCGTACCCGTGGTAGGTTCATTAGCTTGTTCCACGTCCCTGGTCGGTGGAGGAGGAGTTCCTTCGGGATCTTCCGTGCCCGGATTTGACTCCATCTCGATTACACGGTTCTCGTTGTTTGTGTTTTCCGAATCGGTCAGCATTACGTTGGCCGCTGTCTCACGGGAGCTCATCGACGGTGTAGCACTTGCGTTGGATGGGTCACCGGAATCACTACTTTCACCACTGGACATGGTTGGACAGAGCTGAAAGAGCAGAGAAAAGACGTACACAATGCACAGGTCAATAAAGCACACTCGATAGACTTGACGCCTTGGGAGCGACTGAGAATGGCGTATGACGTTTTGTTTTGCCCGGATGGAAGGGCGAATAATGTAACGAGATACACTGAAGATGTCAGTACATTTGTCAAATTCGTTTGACAAATCTTATGAAGTGGTCGGGTGTGTTCAGTTGGATCACCCCATCTTATTAATATAAAAAATTAAATATAATTAGTAAAATACTATTTTTAAGAACCCTTTAATAAATAAATAAAAAATTATTATATAAATAAAATAAAAATTCTGCAAACGATATAATTTATTATAACCATAAAATATATAAAACGCAAACATTGCTTCAATGAATTAATTAAATTCACCAGCACGACCCTTTGCTGACCACCTACAACCGGGCACCGTAAAACCGTGCTCGCCAATTAGGCACAAGGTTAACCCGAAATCCATACGTCCAGTCCAACCACCCCGCCCCGGGTTGGACTCATTCGCCGAAGCAAACCCGAAAAAGAAGGGCAAGGTTGATGGGAAAAATCCGTGCTTTTCACGCTTCCCACCAAACTCTGCAGCACGCGGAACGCTTTACCGCCCATTACCCTTACGACCGGCCACCCGATAACGAAACCGGACCAAGACCAGCCCAAAACCTCGGGCGGACTTTTATTTGAGGGTTTTCTTGGTGGAATTCGATTCGTGCAAATTCGCATGAATGAAAACCCAACGCAAATAACGACGACGCAAACTTGGTATCGATTTTCTTTCCCCCAATTGCCATCCAACACATCTGAATGTGGAATGTAGGTGAGGGTTAATTGACGCATACCGGATAGATATGGGAGTCCATCCGGCTAGGCCAGCAAAAAAAAAACAAACAAGGAACACAAAACACGTCAACGGTAAGGTGCATAGCGCTACGTTAATTGTTATGATGACGCGTTTAACGCAACCACCGGTCAGTTCCCATCCGTATCCTTGACGAAGGCGTACAATAATAGGAACGGGATAAAACGGAAGCTAATTTCGCACTGCTTTCATTTCCCACACAGAGAGAGAGAGAGAGAGAGAGAGAGAGAGAGAGAGAGAGAGCGAGCATGAATATTTTACTCGATCGTGAGAATTTTTTTTTGTAGCTTCTTTTTAAAATTTCCACTGAAAAGCGGCCTCAAAAAAATCTCTTTAGACAGAACTATCGCCAGCTCGTTGCAGCTGTTGTAATCGTCACGGAAAGGACCAATTATAGTTCATTATTTACCAGTGCTAGTTGAAGCTAAGCGTGACCACTGATGTGGTGAGAGTCGGTAGATGCGATAACGGCGCCGGTCTTCATAAGGGAGGACCGGGGTTCAAATCCCATCTGGAACGTTCCTCCATAGTGAGGAATGACTATCAAACTACGTGGTATCGATAGGTCTCGTAAGCCAAAATTTGAAAGGCATATGGCCTAAACGCGCGACCGTTAGACCAAAAACGAAGAAGAAGTTGAAACTTCAAAAAAACTGACAGGCACTGTGAATCGAATGAATTGCAGTTCATCAAGAATCAATTAAATCCTCAATAAATTCTACAACTTAATTTTTCTCCCCTTTCAATATTTCCAACACATTATGTTTGTTTAATGCACTCATAAATTGAGCCCACTTTCAATTACATATCTCACTTCGCTCCGTGTCGCCAACAATCAATCCATATTTACACAGTCAGTGACACAATTTCCAGAGCCGTTCACCTAATTGAAACGCTAATGACAGACAAACAGTCTAAAGTCTACCGGCGCTAGCGTCAACAGTAATCGGTTACTGACCGACTCTATATTAGCATATCGATTCTCTACTGTAGCTGAAATTCATAACCGAACCACGCTTCTGGCCATTACTCAAGCTTTCATAAGCAGAGCTCCGGTTGAATATTTCATCCGGTCCGATCAATTCTGACCAATAGACCCAAGGGACGCCCGGTATCGGAGGGCCACAAACGAGGAATCGAGGAATTCCATCGCGCCCCGTATGGAGGGCACCATTTCGTGTGTACTTCCCTTTCATGTGTGCCGTTTTGGTTTTTGTTTTTTTTTTGGTTTGTTCTGTTGATTTCCTCCACATCGCCCATCAAATGCACCGACAATAAATTATGCATTTCCATCACAAACTGCCCGCTGGTTACTAACGGCACGGAAAGTCGGTCACATTTCGGCCTGATTTCCGAACGAGAAAAACGCCTCCCCCCCCCCCCCCACCCTTCGGGGTGATGATAAAAACGCACCATCCACAGGGCGCGACGCCATCGTGTTTGGAAAATCCTATGTTAATGTTTTCCCCTCTTTTTTGTTGCTGTGAGGCTTATTGGCTTCATCACGTGAACTTGTTGTTGCTTGTGGGGAGGTCCCCATGAATTGATTATTATATGGTGCCCATTTCATACATTTTAGAGTAAGCTTCCGGATTACACATGCGTTCAGCAGGGATGCATTCAGGGTTGGATGGTTTCGGTGCACTAAAAATGCATAGAATAGTTACCGTTTGGAACTGTTTCATGAAGGTTATTGGAATGTAAAAAATGGTTTGCGAATTGCCTTCGGGATCGTTTCATCATGATTATGAATTTTACTGACAAGGATCTACGATAGGAAATTCGTTTGTACTATGAGTTGTATCCCTACACGGTACTGGCGAGCACCTTGCTGGTAGGGCATGAGTCCGGCATCCTCATCACATGCCCTCACCAGTATATCCTTCCAGCTTTCACAACCGTCCGGATGTCTGCATCGCCAAACAGCTCAGCTAAGCATCACACTATGGATGCGTAATCTACTCAACTTATCGTCAAGCAGCACCCCAAGTTCCTTGGCATAACGTTTACGTTCGATAACTGGATCGTTCAAATTATAAGCGTAGAGCAGAAGGAAGTCTTTCTGGCATAAATGAAAGCTATGCACAGCAAGTCGCATAATTCCATACTTTAGAGTTATTAATTTGAAACCCTGTAAGCCGCGTTCGAGAGGACGATGCTCAGAAGACTTTTTGGCTCCGTATGTGTGGAAGGACAATGGAGGAGCCGCTACAATGATGACAATGATACAATGATGATGAGCATCTGACGTCAGTTTTGTGAAATATTTTTCAGTTGCTGGGCGCGTTTTACATTCAATAGACTTTCAATTAACCTCAACAGCACCAAATAAAGCATTTTGGGAAAACCTCTGTCAGAGGACATTATCCTATCATTCTTTAACCAATACGAAGAAGCAACTGATCGCTGAAGCTCAGAAAACCTAGTACTGAGCAACTGAACTAAAAAACTGCCATTGTCTAAGCGTCAAATAATAGCCACAAGTCCGCTTAGGACAGCTCAGACCTCTTGGACGAAGGCTTTGAGCTAAATGAAACTTATTAAGCTACTTGTTCGCTGATCGCTGGTTTCCCATCCAAAATTGGTCTACTTTTTAATGTAAAAGCTTATCATGCGATAAACTTTAAACTGCATATTGCCACACCGAACGAGTAACTGCGGTTAGTTAATAGCATCTGGCTAGTTAATGCCACTCACACCCATCTACAGAAAAATTCCTATACACATACAGGTATTCCGGTGCACGGAACCATGGCGTCAAGTTTTCCCACCTGTTTACCACCAAACGATGGCTCCAAACTGACTGTGATAGTAACCATCGGGCGTATACAAATCCGAATGGCATGCGCCACTGGCAAGCGAAACCTTGTTTTCTCCGCTTCCATTCGCTGCATTCAAAGTTCTCGATTCTCTTCGTGTGTTCCTGGTGAGATTGGAAGGAACGAAGGCGTGAAAGTTGCTCACTGTTTCTCGAACACTTAATTGTTTTCCCCAAGGCGCACCTCGGACCCCGACCAGGAAGCAACAAAACAAACATGCAACTATGCAACAAAAACGACGCCATTCCAGCCCGTTCCCTAGCTTCGGAAACTGGTGGAACTGGGCGGCATTTGTTTTGGATACGGAACCGGGGCAGGCGATTAGCGTCATTCGGTACATTCTCTCCTACTTGCGTTATGGTTACGGCGGTAGAGTTGCAGTAGCTTCCTGGGGTTTTAAACGAACGGTGACGACTGCAAGTTCAAGGATTGTTCGAACTGCCGGTGCAGGGTGACTACTGTTAACTGTGAGACATTCCGATACTTCCGGCAATCCGGTACAGCAGCAAAGGGAAGATCCCGATAAGTAGTGTTGGAGTGTTGTATTTGGGACACCCGAACTATCAGCTAATGAGAAGTTACAATTAGCTCATCGTGCGAGAAGTGCTGCATAATAATGTCCCCCGGATTAACAAGCTGCAATCGAAAGGGACGGATTTAGAGCAGCTGAATATTCATTTCTTGATGATATCTCGCTAAATATCGGGACGAACGAAATCAGTGTGCTCCAGATCAGTGTTCTTATGGTGACACACAAATAGGGGAAAAAAACCCTAAAGGAAGCCTCGATTCTTCGATACTAAGTTATACTGAAGAAAAGTGTTTCAATCTGATCGTTAAGCTGGGGCGCCAGTATTTATCGATGCTAAGAAAGCTAAAAGGACCTAAGGCAACTAAATACTGGCATTCATTTCCTCCCTCATCGATGGAGCGTTGTGGATAAAAGGAATAGTATTATGGGGGTTTTCCTTTTCCAACCGTTCATCATCACACTCTGAAAGACTTTTCCCTATTAAACCTACATAATTCGACCATTCCGATAGTAATGGCTGCACTCTTTCGAAACGCAACACTGTTGTGATTGTGACACTTATTCGTCGGAAGCGGTACGATTCAACGAAGTCCTCCTCCACATTGTTGTCCGTCAGCTACTCTTGTGGCCTATTTCGTATTCTGTTTCCTGAGGCCACACGACCCGTCCTGCTCGCATGAAGGTACCACCATAAAGGGGTCAATAGACTGGACAGTTCTTTCAACTTTAGTTTGCCGGTGGAAAATCGATTATACTCATACACACACACACACACGTTATTCCCTGATGTCCCGCGTGTCTAAGTCTAGCCGGGAAATCAATTGTCAGGAAAGGCGTTTCACTGACAATGGCGCTCGGTTGTCGTTCAGTTGGGAATCTATCACTACGATGTACTTTAAACCGGCTGGAGTTTTCAATCAACTTTATAAAAGTTGATTATTTATTCTTTTGCTCTTTTAGCTCGTCCCACGCCCCGCGAGCACTGCGATTCATTATTCATGCAAAATGCACTTTGCAACGTGAATCTTTTCCGCCTGAATGTATGCAATGCGCAACAATGGGGCAATGCAAACACATCATGTAAATCCGTTTGTTTTGTGTTGTATGATGATGTCTTTTTTTGTACAAAGGAGAAAACAAATAGCAATCAGTAATAAAAAAAGGAAAGGTTTTTTATCTTCAATCCATTCTAAACATAGAATAAAATACAAAACACACCCATAAATAGATCAGCACGGATACTAACGCACCGAATGGGAACCCATTGTCTCGTGAATCAATAATTTCCGGCCCAACGGTTCCCACGTTCGTGTACCAGCGGTCGAATATCTAAATTATCAAAGATTCTATAACGTTCACCACCACCCGGTCGGGCGGCACACTTAATAACCGGCCGTGCCAACACCGAGCCCCGCACCATAGATGAAGCGACACTTTACCCCCGCCAACAGCTTACTACACCAACCCTCTTTCCCCTTCTTGTATGTCACTTGCATCCCCAACCTCACCGGGATACATGAAAGCACCCGCTTGTTCTATATCATATTTACCCTTCATCAACGGCAGTCAACTGACCAGTCAACGGACCCACACAGACCCACAGGCTGAATCCTTTGAAGGATACTTTCTCTGTGTCGTGTGGTAGTGTGGTGGATAGCCTTGCTGCACGACCACTACAACGTGGCACGACCACGACGTGTTAGTTCATCGTCCACCAGCAGAACAGAAAAGGGTCGGTCTGGATGGGAAAAGGACCCGTACGCTTCGGCTGGGTACCTCAGTAGCGAACGGACCGCGGGCAAATCAACAACGTCGGTGCGAAGGAAGCAAGCCAGCCGACAAGGATTTTTCTATTACGCGCCACGCGTAACCTGGAGTGTATGTTTGCTGAAAGTGTTAATCACGCTCGGGATACAGTGTAAGGCACGTGGAAGTAGGTCAAACCGGGATAGTGCTGGACGGAATGAGCTCGTTTCGGGCTACTTAGTTCGAAGTGTTGGGAAAGGACTGTTGAAGATACATTTTGTTTTTTAAAAGTGTAACTAATCCAAGTCAAGGAATTGGATTCTATCCTTAAAACACACCTAAATGTGTAACACAACGGATCAAAACGGAGGCGGTATGCATGTGGATATCGATGTGCCAGGTGATTAGAAGTGAAATTTAAACCAACACGTGCGAATTTTCTTAACGGTTTAATTTCCCTAAATTCCCCACCAGACACAGGAGCCGTGTTTACGCTCGGGAAATCGTACCTCTTCGACGACACAATAAAGGAGGAAACGACACCCCAAATCGACCGGGCAAACCATCCACCGACGGAGCCCACCGGTACAGGGGATGGTGATGAACCGACGAACCCGCCCAAAAAGGATGTGCCGATACGGCAGCAAAGCTACTTCTTCGTCAAGAATGATCCGATCGTGAAAATTGTCTGTGGCTCCAAACAAAGTGGCGTGATTTGCGGTAAGTTTTTGCGGTGGACGCATTGTTTACGGAAGTGTTCCCGTAGGCACAGAATGCGTGACAAATTGAAGGCAAATGTTGCGCTTTGTTCGGCAAAAAATGGCCGGAAATGAACATGAATTGATGGGGGGATTTTTTTTTTTTGGCGACTCATCGACACACAAAAATGATAAAGCAGAATCAAAAGAAATTCTTAAACTACTTAGTTAAATTACAAACTCGAGGTTTTGAACAGAAAACAGGGCTCCATTTAAGGTATCGTGCCTCTTCACAATGCTGAAGTGCTAGCCAAACATTCTTTTGCTCCCAATAGAAACATTAGAGTGTCAAGAGCGCTGTTAGCTCGCGAAATAATGCTCGGTTGACCTTTTGCCGCTTAATTAAGCGCGTTCGTGAACTTGAAAACAGACACGAACACTCGACAAACTCATTCCTTGCCACCCCCCCGGCGTTGCTTTTGACCGAGAAACAAAGCGAGACGTCTTATCGGTAAAAGAAAAACCAAAGCGAAAAATGGAACCTCCTTTCCCGCACTGAGCCAAGTTAATGTCTTCACCACAGGTGACGGTGCTTGTTGTCATGCAGAGTTAGAAAACCGCTCCTCTAGCATTTGGCAATCAGTATTTATCCAGCTGGTGCTTACGGGTAAATTATGACCATATATCTATCGGCCAGTACAAAACAACAATACATCCGACTCACCGCTCGTGAATCGCTAGCCTCAGGCACGTGAAGAACTAGCGCAATCTGTTGTCGTGTTAAATGTTGCGCCCTTTACACTTTTTCCCCCTACGTACGCCGATTAACGTAGGAGTGTAGTGAAAGTTAGGGGATGCGAGCTGCCCACCGACCGCCGATGCACGCAATCGCACGATTAAGGCGCTCGCGGTCCGGTAGTTTAATATTTACCCATACATCCCACCCATTACGCCTCGAAAGTGACCAGACATTCGGTAGGATTTTGCTTAGGAAGAGCGTGTTTTTGGAGTTTCCGTGCCGCCTATTAATCATCTCCTTAACCTTTTCCCCCGTTTTGCTGTGTCGCAATGTTTAAACATTCCAGAATCGGGACGACTTTTCGTGTGGGGACTCAGTGGACACGGTCAGCTTGGTTTGGGCAAAACGGAAACCGTCCATAAACCGTCCTGCGTGCGCACGATCAAGCGCCTGAAGGAGCGAGTCCACTCGTTTTGCTTCGGAGGAAATGGATTCTGTGTTATACTTGCTGGTGGGTTGAAGCGTTAGCTCCTAAAATTAGAAAAAAGCGGGTTTTTAATTCAATTTCTTCTATTTGCCCAGAATCCGGTAAGGTGTTTTACTGTGGGAAAAATGTGTTCCCGTTCAACGCGAAGGTTCCGTCCCTGCTGGAGGCTACGACACTGCACAAAAATCCCACCGATAACAGTGAATATACACCGTTCCCTGTGGAATTGCGGGAGTTCCACGATCTGCTGGAAGACTCCACGGAAGAACGTTTCACGCAGGTAGTGGCCGGTTTCAGCCACTTCATTCTGCTCAGTTCCAGCGGCACATGCTACGGATGGGGATACAACAGCCATCAGCAGCTCGGTGGAGTCGATTCGCTTAAAATACTGTCCCAACCGGAACGGATCGCACTGGATGAACCGATCGGGCAGGTGTTCTGTGGCAACTACTGCACACTGTTCCTGACCACAGCGAACACCCTTTATCTGGTGGGCAAATTTCAAAAGATCACTATTCCGGTACTGAAACAGCTGGAAAACTGCATCCTTCCGGAGAAGGTGATCGTGGGCGAGATTACGGGATGGGATTGCGTGTATTTGCTGCTGGCTAGCGGCCAAGTGTATCGCTCAAACCGGGTGCGAAAGGTGGAAGATTTGCGGTTTGAGCCGTTCGAGAGTTTAGCCGGATTGTTGGCGGACGATGAGCATGTTACGAGGATCGCTTCAGCAAACGATTGTGTTTCGTTCGTTACCAGTGCCGGCCGTTTGCTAACGACGTACGATGAGGATTGCCCGTTTACGGCGTCGGATCACTTCAAGGAGCTTAACAAATTCCGTCACTTTAACGTCACGGACATTGCTAGTGGGAATGAGCATTCGCTCGTGTTGGCTTACCCAGCCGTAGAGCGGCTGGATGTTACACGCGCACTCGAGCTGCTGCGAAATGCTACCCCGATACCGACCGAGTTGCAGATGGACGCCCAGAAGGCGCAGGAGTTTATCCGCAACGAGAAGAGACGCTTGCGAAGGGAACACGTCGAACGGGAGATTTCCAAGGACGAATCGATTGCGATCGAAACGAGCGAAAGAGGTGATTCGGACGTGCGGTTCATCGATAACGGGGTGAGCATAGCGCCGGCCGTAACACCCAACGGAAAGCATCACAAACGACATCACCACCTGAAACCATCGGATGCTGTTGATGCGGATGATGAAGCGGATCGCTTCTCGGCGCACAGAGATGTCGTCCCGAGGAAAACGCACACCCCCAACATAAGTCAGCTGATCGATTACAGTGATGACGATAACGATAGCATCTCGTCGCAGTCCACCTTTCACGATGAGGAGGAGGAGGAGGAGGAAGAAAATGAGGACGTGGGCAAGCACGCTGGCAAGCATTCGGAAGGCTACAATGGTCAGAGCAAAAATGGCATGAACAACGATAGTAATAACAATCGTAGCGAGGACGCACGTAAGCTGAGCCTTGGTAGCAAGCTGAACGGTAGCATGGGTAGCACCAAATCGAGCGATCGGATGCGCAAGTTCTTCAAGGAGCTCAAATCGAAAAGCATGGATGTGTCGTGCAAGAATCCGGGTGTGGTGTTAGATGATGGTTAGTACCGGAGGGGGAGATTATTTACCCCCGCAAGTAACCCTCGATTTGAGAATAATGCTATCTTTTCTGCTTCATTTTTTGCAGATGTAAAGTATTCCAAAAACGACCAGATTATCCAGGCGGAGGATAGAGCATCGAAGGTGTGCACACTGATGTGAATCCGACGGCCTTACCTGTTTCTTAATACTGTATACACCACTTTGCAATAAATCACTTTGAGAGAAACCGATTGTGCTTGGTTTGCTTTTTGTGTTAAAAATAAAGAACCACTGAATCACTCTTCTGATTGTCGTTCGCGGGAAGCGTTAAACATTTTAGCAAACACTCCGCACAGAATTTTCGTTAATGCTCCGCTTGAAAACAATACCGGTTTTGGGAAAATGTAAACAACTCCGAGCGGTCAAACGTCAGTCGGAACTGTCAAACGCACCAAAGCACTATGGGAGCGATTTTACTTCGTATTTGTATTTTATATGATTATGCAAATATTACAAATGATTTTAAATACTGCACACAAAAAGTTCAATTATCATTTAAATTAATAAATAATTGATGCGAGTTGATAGACTCGTTGTAACATTCTGGCTGCGTTTCGCACGTTGGTTGCATGAGCGTTTTGGCTGCGTACTTTGTTACAACTCATTATCCCATTGAGTCACATGGATGACAAATTTGAAATCATTGATAAGGCCGTTAGTAAAAGGATCTTTTACCCTTCCTGTACACAATTATAAAGTTTTCTTTCATTTACAATACAACAAATTCCCATTTCTCTGACACATATGCATATATTTCCTGTTGTGTTTGGTTCTTCACAATTTTATCTATCTTTTTACTTACACAATGTTTCTTTTCTTGTTACATCCAGAACGATAATCCATTAGCCTAAAACAATGTTTGCACCGAAAATCAAGAAGCTACTTCCTCCTAACGTGTACCAAGAGCGTTGTGAAAAGGAGCGAGAAAAAGAAAACAAAACCATTAAACCAAGCTAACGATTCTTCAACGAAGAATAATAAATAATAATATAAACAGTTAAAGTTTAATATAAACTACCATCGATGTGCGACACCGCGCTAAATCTCCTAACCGGTTGCCACTGCTTCCCTTCCATACTTCCTTTTAACCCTGCACCATATGTAAGAGTATCGTTTACCTTCAACTACCATCACCGACTTTTGATTACAACTGTACATCGAAACATAAATTTTACACCAACTCCCGTTCGTTTTGCGGACGGCGGTGTCCCTCTGCCGCCAACTTCAACTGTCTGTACAAATGGTTAAATTTAAATGTGACGACTGTCTGTGCGGCGCCCGCACCATCATTTCGGGAACTGGTTGGTTTTGGTCTACTTATCATCTAAATCACAATTTTTCCACCTTCCACGTTGGCCGAAATGCAATTTTTGTGGCTTGCGCTTTTGTTGTACGTACTGCCCAGTGGTGGACCTTTTTCACGGGGTGTGCTGTGCTTCATCAAGGGACTATAATCAGGGTACATCGATCACACGTATGATACCTTACTAGCTAGCTAGCACTCGAAGCCAACCATACTGAAAGGAACTGTTGCGCGTATGGCACGCTTAAATCTTATCCGAAAGGCAATCCGGCTTGAAGACGTGCACTAGCGAGTCCCAGCCACAATCGGCCAGCTGGTTCCGGCGGCGCCTGTTCCAATCCAGCCCGTACGTAAACTCCGAATGATGTTTGATCGTTTCCAGAGCTTCATTGCTCTTCTTGAAGTCCCATATTCTAATCGAACAAAATTAAGAAAAATTTAATTAATTTCAATTTCCATCATTGAAGCTCAATCCGGACCAACCTGGTAGTAAAGTCGTATCCCACGCTAGCCAGCACGGAGAAATTATGGGGTGAAAATTGTACTTTTCTTACGGCAAACTCGTTGCCCTTCAGTTCCGTGATCGGTACGCCGAAGTTTCTCAGGTCCCATATGCGTATCAACCCGTCCGATGCACCCGTCGCCAGGATGTTCGAATCGTGCTTGCACCAATCCACCGTCAGAACCTAGCAATGAGGTATTCCAATATTAGTAGTCTCGCAAAAGAAGAACGATCGCAGATCGAGATGCTCCCCCGGTCACATACCTCTCCATCGTGCGCCTTAATGCTTGCGATCGGTAGATCGTAGCAAAGGATGTCCCAAATCTTCAGGAACCCATCGCCACTGACGCTCGCGAACGTGTTCGGGATGTGGGCCGCAAACACCGCATTGTACACCAGCTGCGTATGGCCGATGTACGTGCTGAGCGAATTGTTCCGGATCGGGTCCCATATCTTCACCGTACTGTCCCAGCTGGCACTGATGAACAGCTGCTCGTACGGTACCTTGCTCCAGTCCACGCTGTAGATTTCCTTCTTGTGCTCCCGGTACACCATCGACGGTGGCCCATTGTTGCTGGACAGGTTGGTGTTCCACAGCTGAACGCTACCATCGCCCGAACCGGACACGATGATTTCCGGGTTCGATTCGGACCACGTCTAAAGGGAAGTCCAGAAGAGAAAGATATTTTAATCGGCGACGGCAAACATCAGGCTTCCAAGACCAATTGTCTTAGAGCCGCCCGGTATTTCCTTATCTTAGGTAGGTAAGGCCCCCGATTGCCCTGTTTTTCCTTGCCGAATCAACCCACAGAACGGGGTGGGATTAATGTTACGCGCCAGCGATAAGATTATTACGTACCACGTCAAACAATCCGTCGGTCCAGTGATGCGTACGCTTCTCGACGATACCGCAACCGTCCGGTGTCAGCTCGAGAAAGTACAGTGTGCCACCGCCGGCCAGCCCATAGAACTGGCTCGATGCCACGACGAACTGATCCGGGTTGAAGGGCGAAAACCGCACACTGTACCCGTGCCGGTTGGTGGTGAAAAACGTGGACATCGTTCCTGAAATTGAACATTGGGCACCGAGAAAATTAGGTTAAACCACTTAGCAGGGGGATGGAGACTTGCTTTTAAGGGCCCCCCTATTGGAGCCTTACTTGCGCACCGTACGGAGAAGGAGGACTATCTTAAACAACTGTTATTTACACCGCACATTGCGTGGCCTCTGATTGTGGCAGCGGTTGATGTGTGATGCGGTGGTGGAATTCTTAGTGCCCGTTGATAACGTGCCCTCAGCCACTATCTGCGCTATTCTGTACGATATATCTTCCCGATAGCTGCTCGACCGTCTCCCGACCAGTACCCGGATTACGGCGGTACCGGATTTGTTGACCACGGCGAACAATAAAAACAAACTAAACGGTGTAGGCCCGCAACGAGCCCCGTGAACCGACCCCGCGGAACTATCGACGGGAACTGTCCGCCACAACCACAGCGACAACCGCGGCAGCATCGCCACCGCCGCGCGCGTAGAAAAAGATTGCATTATTTATTAAACAACCACCGAAAAACCGGAGGCAGCAGGAAGAACTACGACCGTACGACGGTGGCACATTCACACTCATACCCGGTCGGCCGGATGATGAGTATCGCGCAGGAAGGGTTGACACGGAACGGGGGAGAAGGAGGCTAAGAAGATGGCGGAGATGATGACGGTGGCGGTGATGATGATGATGATGATGGAACAACAATCGCACGATGAAGCGCGAGCGCGCACGTAATCACAAGTCGGGGTTGTTTTTTATTCTCGTCGCGGCGAGAAGACATACACGCGGACCGCGAACCAGAAGCATCGTGTGTTGGTGTGTGGCCGGCGTAAAGCGTGTGGCGTGTAGTGGTGCGAACGCACCTCCACGTGAAGCCGAGAAGACGCGCGCTCGTACACCACGACGTGCGGCTAGTCAAAACAACTTCACATCGTTTCACATCCACCATCGTCATCAGCGTTCGTCATTAGCATCATCACCATCATCATTCGTAGTTGGCAGCTTCTTGGCTTGGTGTATGACGTTACTACTCCAAAACTCGCACGAGAAGTAGTAGCGCGAGCGCGAAAAGTGCGTACGTTTTCGCGCCTTTCGCATCACAAACCGTGCGAAACGTACGAGAAAAAGATAGATTACTTCCATTTCGCGTTTTCTCTCCTTCACACACACAGCGAGTGCGAGTGAGAAAGGACAGTTGTTGCTGGAGATGAAAATTTTCCCAAACGTGATGATCACACGGCCGTGTACGTTTTGCACGGGATAGGAAAATTCTCTCGCGAGAAAATTTTGTTCCTGCTATCTCGTTCGTTGCTATAGCTGACTCTTTCTTGCAGTGTGTGAGATGAGAAATAAAGCAGAAAAAAACGCAGGATTGTCTTCTCTCACAAAAGGACGCAGGAGAAAGTGCATCTCAAGTGCCCATCAATCAATCACGATCGTAGGGATGGAAATGCATTGTAAGATTGTTTTATTGCGCTTTGTAGCTATAAAGTAGTTTGAAAGCTTAACGAATATTGAGCAATTTAATAATTTTAAGTATTTTTTATTTAGTTTATTTAGTATCTAGCTCAAATTCAGCAATTCAAAAACTGTGCATGATGATCTATAGCTATAACGAATGCAGCTCTTAAGTTAATCGAATGTTTAGTTTAATCTTATTTATGGCACAATGGGTAGCTCAGTTGTATTAAGTGCAGCCGGTCCATAATTACATAAAAACAGAGAATAATCGAACCCTGGATCAATACCCCATGCGCAAGGTCGCCTTTTTAACGAAGGATAAATTTCGTCCAGGAACCCAGACAAGCAAAACCTGGCTCTCCTGAGTTCGTAATGTCACCGGAAACGAAGAAATTGATATGATCCTTAAAAATATCCTTGAGATATATGAATTGAGTGAACAATTAAACTTGTTATTACAAACGATTCAACTTTCCACCAGCAATTCCACCCGATCAAAGGGACTTCCGGAATCTTCTTCTCGATAGCATTAACTGTTAAATGTTTGAAGTCTCTCTAGATATTCATTGAACTACAGCAACTTATTATAAATACATTTTAATTTAAATTAAATTTTGAAAGGGAATTTTGAAGAGTGATTTAGAGAGAGAGAGAGAGAGAGAGAGAGAGAGAGATAGAAATGCGAATATTCTAAAATAATAGTATGCCGTTCATACATATCCCATAGTTTTTAGAGATTAAAGTATGCTCAATTATTAAACAGAATATTTAAAAAATCGACATGTTTGAAGCTTTGAAGATATGAAGTTTGTCTGTCCAATAATTAAATAAAATACCATAAAATAAAAAATTAAAAAAACCAAATTGACTGGACCATGAGTCAGTTTTTCAACCGAACTCACTGTACGCATTGGGAGAATCAGGTTCACAGAGATCCAGCTACTAGGTTTGTTAGGTCAAAGTCTGCACAAGTTCTTCTTCTTCCATCTTGTTCTAATGTCCTTTTAGGTGATGCCTGCCATTTCTGGCTTACTAAACTTATTCATACCGCATAGTTGGGTAGTCAGTCCTCACTATGGGGCAACGGCCCAGAAAGGATTTGAACCCCGGTCCGGTCGTTTAGAGACCGGCGCCGCTGTCGCATCTATAGGCGTCCCTGTGTTGTGAATCTAATTATAACATTTTCTTATCTGATCAAACAGCCTTCTGCGATGTTTTGAACTTAAATATTATCACAGAAATGCATGATCAATTTCTTCAGGTTCGGAAACGAATTGTTGAGGTCTCACTTGGTGTGGAAGGCGGATACCGAAACAGAAATTTATTTTTATAGCACATTTAACATTGACTAAACGAATGGGGACCGATGGTAGAGAAGATAACGGCCATCACACGAGAAAATCACAGGCAGGATTGACAATCCAAGACCTCTCGAGGTTGTAGTACCAAAGAAGAAGAAAAAGAACGATAAGGCTTTGAGGGTAGATGCATGGTCTATGGAATTGTGCACTTCTGAAACACCAACAGCTGAACTTCGTGCTTCATCTAATATCGCTTACTCCTTCCATATTCTATCGATCTCTGCCTTCCAGCTCTTAGGCCTTAGATCTCTGCCGTTTTGCCGACCGACAAAAGAGATCGCCTTCAGGATCTTAGGGGGAGTTGTAATCTTATCCACAAGAAAATAAAAGGTTTTACTTCTATCGTAAAAACTATTTCAAAATTCAAACACCGAGGAAAACAATCACCATATGAGAGATCACTTAAACTATAATCACATCAAACCTGCGGATTATACCGTGGTATCGCAAATAATTGCTCAAAATTACTGTTAACAAATCCACAAACTTTCACCCAAACTCGAACCAACATCACGAACCAAACCGGACAATAGATAAACGCCACTCACCCACAAGGAGATAATCCACGGTGAACGCTGCTAAGCTACTAACTACTACGCGGCCTGCACTGCCCGAAAAATGCACCTCACCACGACTTCGCGCGACTAGAAAAACTAAATTGCGCGCGTGTCTGGCGTACCCAGAAGCGGCTGCTGCGCCGGCATGCTCCATGTGTGTCCGGTTGTTGTTAGGTTTTTATTTTCCCCGCCCTTGCAGGCTTTTCGCTTCTGCCCGTTGTGCGCCGATAGTCTAGCACGAACCGTTTGCCGTTAGTGTTCTCATCTTTCGAGCCGCGTCAAAAACTGCTCGTCCTCCGTTGCTTCTTTTTTTTGGTTCGTGTGCGTGTGTGTTGTTTCGCCTTTTCTTAAAGGAAAACTACTCGCAAAGATGCATCCAGACCCCCATCCAGAAGCTTGAGGGAGGGAAGGAAGGGGTGGAGCGGCTGCCATGTTTATGAATAGAAAATAGGCAAAATGCAACAGACTAGGGCATGCGTCTCCAACCAAACACAGCCAGTGGTCCCAGCGAAGCAAAAAAAAGAAACGAAAGAAATGGATCCACAAAACCAGAACCAGTTCAAAATAGTACAAAAACGAGTCGAGTGGGGTTACAAAAATCATACGCTGTTGCGTATGTAACGCGTTTACGAACGATCTTATAGCCGCCGCAGCCGCTGCCGCCGTATGATCTTCGCGAGAGGATCTTCGCGCACGGAAAACTGGGCGCGAAAACACAAATCGCTGCAGCGCTGTGAACGCTGGCGTAACAAAATAAACCAAACCGCAGCGCACACGGGTGGAAAGAATAAACACGCGAAAGAAAGTATTCGCCCATCGAATGGGGATGGCGTGCGTCGTAGGTCAGGGAGGACTGCGAATAGAAAAAAAGGTGCTCGGCACATTATGAAAGGGATGGGATTTTTAAAAATGGGTCTCTATTTATCGTGATTTTTTTCTATTTAAAGAAATGCTTTCTGAAAATGGTGCATTTAATCGATTTGGCAAAATTTCGTCCCATGAGTCATCCGGACTCGGATGCCGCCAGCTAGCAGCGGGAAGCTGAAATCGGTTGTTTATCGGACACATTAAGCAGGTTTCCGACCAGATTCAACCAATAAAATGTTGGATTGTTTATTTTCCCATCCTCCATGCATCCATTTTTCAGCTCCATCCATCCAGCCCAGAGGAGGAAAATCTTTCCGATGCACTAAAAATTGCATTTTGTATATGCAAGGTTCGGTAATTTCTTTTCCTCGTCTCCCGCTCTCTGCTTGGTCTTCGTGGTTGATGCTGTGCACCATGTCTGATTCGTTTTGTATTTATTTTTTCTACAATCTTTTTGCTGTTGTTCGAAGCGTGCTGTTAACCGTTTGTGTGCTAGCACGGTATGGTTTTACAAGGCTTACGAGAGCTCACGAGCTTCCGTGTTACTATTTTTAGGTAAATTTTTCCACATAAAAATGGCTTGTCACTGAGGGAAAAGATTTAAGATTAGCGGTTTTTTTTGTTTAGAAGAGTGTTGGATTGTTGGATTTGTGTCTTGAAAACGTGCCTTGGATGTGTACTGGACGGAATGCAGAAATTTATTTATATTTTAATTATGACGGATTAACGTTGTATTGCCCACGGGATGTATAGAAATGTAGGTCAGGAAAACAACAGCCGCAAGAGTAATAGCACACACAGCTATATAGGGAGGCAATTAAAAAAAAATCGAATTTTTTTATATAGAATATCAATTAGAACAATACTTAAACATGTATGTTAATTAGATACGTCAAAATACTGTAAAATTAAGTATAAGTATTTTTTGTTAAAATAATTAATTATTGTATGAAAGATGAGCGTTCCAAGTAATTGCTTAACTCCCATAAAAATATTAGCAAATATAAAGATAACATGATACATTATGAGTGGAAACTTCTTCACTCTAAATACCTGTCGCGACGGACGAAGCTGAGACTGTACAGAACATTTATAGTCCCAGCACTCACATACGCCTCTGAGACATGGACTCTATCCAAAACTGACGAAGCCCTCTTAGCCGCGTTCAAGAGGAAGATGCTCTGAAGGATTTTTAGCCCCGTATGTGTGGTTGGACAAACTAGGAGCCACTACAATCTACGAGCTGTACGATGATCTCACCTCTCATCCTGCAACGAGTTGGACTCGCCAGGCTCCGGTGGGCTGGAGATTGCTGACGTCAGGAGATTGACACCGGACGACCCAGCCCGTAAAGTCCTTTAAGGCCGTCCACACGGAAAGAGACACAACCAATCCACGATGGGTTATTGGTGGAAGTGTAATTAAAACATATTTAAAACTGTAAGAAGGAAACGTCCGCCCCCAAAAATAAGCGACCGGCAGCCGCTTGCCATCCCTGGATTCCTATGACTTGATTTTACCCGAAGCTGGATAGTCAACACTGCGTTCGGGGAGAAGATCTGGATGAGATTTGAACCCCGGTCCTGCCGTGTGAAGACCGGTTGTCGCCCGGGCATCGGACCGCCCCGGTTAGGATTTTAAATATGTTGGCTAATGTTTTATTATAATGCCAAAAAGTGGGTCATTGCATCATTGTTTACCCAAGATTGTAAATTGATTTTTCAGGTCGTTACAAACACCTATTCGATTCGTTGAAGTTCGGCGCCATAACCTACCTCACTGTACGCTTTTATAAAAAAAATTACGGTCCTATTATTTTGTCCACGAATGTATAAAAATCACTTCATAACACATTGCAATTTATGTCGTTGTGTTTGCTTGTTTGAAAAGTTATAACTCACATTTGTGATTTCCGTTACTTAAGCTTTCCAAGGAAGGAACTAAGGTTAAAAATAGCATCTGATTTAACTCGGAAAATGTGACATAAAATTTGAGGAATTTAAATAAAATTGGAAATATTGGACAAACAACTTTACTGCGATCATCCTTGAATTTTATATCTAATAGTATTTTTTTTTTTTATTTCTTTATGTATATTTCGAGTTAGACAGCTTGTCGCCGTATTGAGTAGTAAAAATATATTGTTTGTATTAAAATGAATTTTAGAATTTTGGAAAATGAATTATTTTTGTAAATAAATTTATTATAATCATGAATGTGTATTGCAGATTTTCTTGTAGAACTTAAAATAGTTCTTTAACTCTTTTCCCATTTTGCAATTCCCGACGCGGGAAAACTGTACCCAAAAGCACGTGCTTCACACTAACTGCGCAATATCCGACCAACGCACAAGCAATGGCTTCCCTCCTGACTTCGAGAGAGCATCATCATCAGCGCAGCAACACTCTCCAGCATGCATGCATTCGCTCATCCAGCATCTCTACCCGCTCCACCCTTTCCCCTTTACCCTTCCTCACCGCCACCACACGCAACATTTTAAGGGCAGCATAATTTTTCCCGCATTTTCCTTCGACGGCGTCACTAGCGTCGTCACTGGCGCGTCGGCCAGCACGGCCTAGAGCATCCCGTCCCGTACCCACCATTGTGCAAGGTATTATTAGAATATTAGGACGATTCTTTTTTTTTGTGTGTGCAGTTTTCGTAAACCCAAAACGGGTTTCAAGCGGGTTAGAGGAATATGCGCTAAATATGGCATCCAGCATCCAGCAAGATGGTGGAGGGAAAAATTCGCACCGACCCCGTTCGTTTTCGCGTGAGACTCGTACAAGCGCCCAACACTTGGGAAAGGTCGGCAGGAAAGCAACGCCGTCGTGTGTCTCGTGTGTGTGTGTGTTTCTGTTCCTATGTGTGTGCGTGAGTGTTAATATGTCCCCAGAAAATAGTGCAAATAGTACAGATGCGGTTTGCATTATTTTTGGCGAAAAACTGCACGACAGCACGACGTAAGGCGCAAGCAGTTCGTGAAGGAAAGGGAAGGTGAAAATGTGTCTTCAGAACGTGAACTAGGTCTTTGGGATTAAAAATAATTGCAAAAAAAAAAATGAAGACGCACACAAGAGTCGATTGTGGAAGGTTGAGTGTGGGAATGCTAATCCCCTCGGCGTAAGTTCCAGGACTGTACATATTCTGTGATTCTGCTATCTGGACACTGTTAACTTTTATTATATTATAGTTTAAAAAAAAACCCTCCATCAATTAGAATAGTGCTGTGAATTACAGTTTCAGAACAGTAGTGTTGGTGAAACTATAGTCCGATACGTTGTGCTTACCATGGTTAGTGATTGCTTTTATATTACTGAGGCCTTGTCTTACAGTCTTTACTTCGACAACATAACCAGAAACAACGCGCTACCTTTTAGTGGAGTGCTTTGGAGAAGCTTTTGGGGGTTGTTTTTTTTTTAGGGTTTGAAGTTTGGAGCAAGATTTTGACGCTTTAGATTTTGGTTTTTTGGATTGGATGATATTATGGAATTGATCATACAAACACAACGAGCTCTAGTGGATTGTTTCGTTAAAACACACGCCAAGAAGAAGTCACGGCACTGATCACGCACGGGGACGCACACTAGCCACTGCCCACGCGGGTAAGTATTGGATATTGGTTGGCAGAAAAGGACACACGGGCAAACGTTGCACGCTCGAGGCTATCGAAGCCAACCACCACGAACGCCTTCCAGACGTCCACTGGTCCGGCCGAAGCGTGGAGACATTCACGCAAGGCCATCGAGCCCACCCTGCAAAGGACCACCCAACCAGGATTGGGGTGGGGTGGGGAGAGGAGGAGGTTTGATGTAAGATTCTCCTCCCATCGATAATAGTCACCACCATCCTGGGTATGCCTGGGCAGGCAAATAGCTGCGTCTTGCTGGGGTGGTGAATTTGTTTCCCACCCACCTGGCTGGCTCCCACGGTTTGGGGGTGGCAACGTTGCCAAACTTCTGGCACCGTTTCACCTCCAGGATGAACTATGTCTCCATCGGTCACCGGCTCCAGCCCGTTCCACACGCATGTTGGCTAGAAGAGCGAGAGAAAAGATCGCCCGCTTTTTCGAAACCGCAAGAAAGTGGTCAGAGTCCAGCAAGTGGACCAGGACAGGAAGCTGTAAGGAACGCACTTTAAAGCGCATCGAAATACGCATAATCCTGAACGATTGTTTGGCATATTCACCACACCGAAACGCAACCGAATGCATTTCCTACTGAGCTGAAGATTGTAGAAGGGCAGGTCAAAAAAGACAAGACCCTTTTCCCGGGTCTACAGTTCCCCCGGGGAAGAAGAAAAAGGCATTTCCCGGTGAATGCAATTGTGTGCTGTGTGCAAATTTCTGCAAACGCGTTATCGATTTTCTTCCACCAGCATCGGATGCATCGCGTACGTTAAGCGGGAATGTTTCGGGAATGGGAATGGCCAGAGTGGGTGGAGTGGATGGATGGATGGAAAAAAGGATGAATCGCCACAATAGTATGATGAAAAGATTATTTCTTTTACATACATTTGCGGGCCGTTGTTTAAGAGCGCAGTTTTTCGTGCTTGGAGTACGGGTTTTGTGCAAGCGAAAAGGCAGCTTCTTTAAGCGAAATTCGAAGAAAAGCATACTGGAGCTGAATAGTTTCTTAGTCTATTGTCTTGTTAATGTTGTTCTTTTTCATGAATTTATATTTATTATTTTGTTTGGATTTTCCTATTACGATTCTCTTTTGATAATATTTTGTACTTTATATATTTATTGTCATTTTGTCATTTATATTTTATATTTTTATATTGTTTATTTATTTGTTATTACGGTTTTATGCCCATATATTGCTCGCTATAGATCTATTGGCGTTTTGCTATTCTTTCTAAAACAAAACATTACATTACATTCAATTCTAAAACATTACCAACAGTGTGGATAGTGACATGAGTTTACACTAGTTGTGTCACTCGAGTTCTACCTGTAGAATGTCCATTTACTTTTGAGCTGTTTCTTGGAAAGGTGATAGAGTTCAGTTTTCCCTGCAAATTGTCTTCTTCATATTGAGCCGAGCATTCTTCTTCTTGTTCTTTTTGGCACTACAACTACCGCCTGCCATGGGTTTCTGTGATATAATTTTACCTGTAGTTGGGTAGTCAGTTCTGCGCACAGAGAGGGATTCTTTCTGGCCTGGATGTGATTTGTTCTCAGGTTTTGCCGTGTGAAGATCGGCAAGGCTATCGCTTCTGCTACCAGACCGCCTTGCCGCTTGGTTTGGGACATTACTAGTTGAACTCAGGTAATGTCCCGAACGAATTGCCAACATAAATAAATTGATCCTTCAGTTTTGTTATTCAAGCTAAGTTAAAACAGTCCTTCAGGGGTAATACGATTTTATGAACAGTTTTAATATAGACATTAAGAGAGCACAACAAACCTCTGATGAGCAATTTTTAAATATGATTCGCATCTTCAACTGGATGTATTTCCTGTTTGACTTCTATAAAATCTACTCTTGATCTTATTTAACATATCTTTTTTATTTATTAATATACACTAACATTTGTTTGCCACCATGGCTGAACAAAGGCTAACAAAGGAAAATTAGGCAACGTATAAGAGGATAAGCAGGTTTTGACTCACTGGAAAGTGAGGTCCGGGGCTGTAAGGAGGGATATTCGGAAGGCGGGGATGGATGAGCTGTAGTCGAAGAGTCGAAGATGAACACGGCACTAGCCACAGACCACCGGTTCTCTAAGGACACCAACCCCGGGAGTTGGCATCGAGTCTCATAGGAAGGAAGGGACTGATTGGAGAAGCCTAGGAACCTACGGGTAGCTTGTCTGGTAAAATAGCGCTGCACTTGTTCTAGCTTGGCGATTCAATATCTGTAGACTACATCAGTTAGCCATTATTCACCAAGTTTAATTGTTATTTAGAACTGTTTCAAGCTAAGGCCCCCAGAGGCCATGCACTTTAAGTTTAACAAAAGAAAAAAACAGACCCACCTGGTAAAAGGTGCATAGACGAAGGGAATTCTACCAAACAACTTAACCATCTGATCGCTACTGATATACACCCCTTTTTTCGACGTTCAAAAATAACCTCACCTTTACATAATTCCCTTTCGGGATATTCTTAATCCTTGCTGCTTACGTTAAGCCCCTCGCTCGATCCGGATTGTCTGTTACCATTGCGTTCCCTTCCTTTACCACGCAGCACGTAATCACAGTCTCGTCTGTGTAATGTTATTTAATCAAAACTACATGCGCTCGGTGAGTGCTATCAAGGTTTCGCAGAACACTATTCTACCGATTCCTATCCATTTCCATCACCGGGTACGGGTACAATTGACCCAACAAGGTGGCCAACCCGAGCAAGCCAACCTTGACATTCGAGCCGGGATCGGGATGCAGCACTGTATCCACAGGCTGCAGGACTTAATTGGCAAACGGCCATTTTTGGGGGGATGATGCTAATACAAGCGTGGACAATGCACGGCAAACAACTACGCTTCACGCAACGTGAATATTTGTCCCTCGGTAGCAGGCCAATGAAGCCTTACAAACAACTATTATTTGTGACTTTGTGAATACCAAAAGCAAAAAAACGCTGTTGCTCAATGAGTCGTTATGCAAAACGTTAGTCATCTGAGAGAAATTTGAACATTTTTGAATTTACTCCTGAATGTATGCAATCGTAACACAGCGGCTGAATCATATTTTAAGCGAATTGGTTTGTTTTTCTGCTCCCAATCTAATCCTTTAAGATGGCCGTGCCCTTTCGGGGAACGTCTTGCCGCCAAACGTGACCTACACACGCATCCGGTGAGCACGTCAGTGACGTCACAGCTATGCTTTACGGAGACCGACTTCAAATAAGATTACCGTTCGCTACCAACAACGACGATGCGCTGACCGACCGGTTGCATCGTAATTTCGCTGTTCCGCGCGCCCTCAACGCGGGTGTGCGGGTTGCGTATCCCGCAAAAGGAAGTGGCGGCAGGGCAGAGGACGGTAGCAGTGGACAAGAATTAGGTGGCAACCATCGGTCAGTACGCAAACAAACCAGGCACACCATAGCTGGTGCCTAATTCAGTTAATGGCACCGTACGATTCGATCGATTTCCCGGGGTTTGTTTTTTTTTCTTTTCTTCCCTTCAGCAACGGGCAGCGTGCCGGGAAACCTTTTCGGTGTTTCAGCGACCAGCGAAAGGTATAAAACCGTCCACCGACTGTCCGGTCGATCGCACTTCTGGTTGTTCTTTCAAACCAAATACCCAAAGCACTCTAGCAGCAGTGAGCACTTTTTGTTCAAGCGAAGAATCGTAAAAGGAGAATAAAAGGAGAATTTTTCCAAACCGCGTCCACATTCTCGAAGTACAGTGAATTTTGTAGTTTGCAAAACCCCCCGTGCAAAACAACACCCCGTGAGCGCTAAACAGTGATGGTTGTCGCAGTGAAAGTATTCAAAAAATCGGCACCGAATGGCAAACTAACCGTCTATCTCGGCAAGCGTGACTTCATCGACCACACCGACTACTGTGACCCGATCGATGGCGTTATCGTGCTGGACGAGGAGTACCTGCGAGGCCGCAAGGTCTTCGGGCAGGTTGGTTGAGTGCGATATTAGATTGCTTCCTACTGGGATCTTATCAAGTGTTGAAGCCATCAATAGACTGTGATAACAAGAGTGTCCAATTGTTAAGCTTAAGTGTGCTTCGGAGTTCTTAAAAGACCAAGTGTGATAGGAATATCTGTCAAAAGGACGTTCAAGTTTACTTTGAGGAGTGCTTCAAGAGATCAGAAGATTATCCTTATGTGTATCCTTATCTGTCTCTCTCTAACTCTACTCGGATCCCCTCTGTTCCATTTCTGCTCCACAGCTCATCACCACCTACCGCTACGGTCGCGAAGAGGATGAGGTGATGGGGGTGAAGTTCTCCAAGGAGATGGTCCTGCTGAAGGAGCAGATCTATCCGATGGAGAACGCCAACATGGAGATGACGCCGATGCAGGAGCGGCTGGTGAAGAAGCTGGGCGCGAACGCGTTCCCGTTCACCTTCCACTTCCCGGCCATGGCACCGAGCTCGGTAACGCTGCAGGCCGGCGAGGACGATCAGGGCAAACCGCTCGGTGTCGAGTACGCGATCAAGGCGTTCGTCGGCGAGGATGAGGGTGACAAGGGCCACAAGCGCAGTGCCGTCACGCTCACGATCAAGAAGTTGCAGTACGCACCGGCCACCCGGGGCCGTCGTCTTCCGTCGTCGCTCGTCAGCAAGGGCTTCACGTTCTCGCAGGGCAAGATCAACCTGGAGGTGACGCTCGATCGGGAGATCTACTACCATGGGGAGAAGATCGCGGCCAACATCGTGGTGACGAACAACTCGCGCAAGACTGTCAAGAGCATCAAGTGCTTCGTGGTGCAGCACTGCGAGGTAGGCGGCTTTGCGGGCTAACGTCCGTTAGGTTGCAGCTTAATCACTTCCGTCTCTCCTTTTCCAATGCTCTCCTCCAGGTCACGATGGTGAATGCGCAGTTCAGCAAGCACATCGCATCGCTGGAAACGCGCGAAGGTTGCCCGATCACGCCCGGGGCCAGCTTCACGAAATCCTTCTTCCTGGTGCCGCTCGCCTCGAGCAACAAGGACCGCCGGGGAATTGCGCTCGACGGACACCTGAAGGACGACGACGTGAACCTTGCCTCGTCCACACTGATCTGCGAGGGCAAGTGTCCGTCGGATGCGATGGGTATCGTCATCTCGTACTCGCTGCGCGTCAAGCTCAACTGTGGCACGCTCGGCGGTGAACTTCAGACGGACGTCCCGTTCAAGCTGATGAACCCCGCGCCTGGTAAGTGGATTTGATTGGTACCCGGGGGCCGTAAAGCGTCAGGAAATTAACTCCCATCTCACCTCACAGGAACCGTGGAGCGAGAACGAGTGAACGCCCTGAAGAAGATGAAGTCGATAGAGCGCCATCGTTACGAGAACTCGCACTACGCCGACGATGACGATAACATCGTGTTCGAGGACTTTGCTCGCCTGCGGATGAACGAGCCGGAGTAAGGCTTCCCGAGGGAGAGTCACCCACGCCGTTTACCCTTCACCAAGGAACCCAGCTGAGCAGCAAACTTTAAGCCAACAAGACCAACGATACCGAATGCTTCCCGCGCATCCCTGCTCCCTACAGGGCGCCCGCTGTCCCTACGCTCCCCACAACGCGCACAACGCGTGCCGTTCGGTAAGGGCCGTAGGGAGTTGTGAGCAGGCTTTGGCCGGGGCTAGTAGGGAGTCTCCCGAGCAGCGTACATACCTGAGCCACGTAACAATGCCCATGTGATAACACTATGATGCTATTTAAATTAATCACCCAAAACACCGCGAAGGAACAACCTACCCTTAGTGCTCCCTTTAACTATAAACGATACTAAAAAAAAACGAAAGAGCGAGAGAGAGAGAGAGAGAAAATGCAAGAAAATTGAAGGAGCGAAGGTAGCCTCCGACGACCAAAAAAATGCAACCATCAACAAGCAAAGTAACGGAACGATTAATGATAAAATTTGATTCATCGATTAATTTGCTGTCATACGAGCTTCAACAGGAACGACTGCGCAGTCACGAACCAGCATCCCCTTGGGAAAGGGGACCACCCCTAACAGGGAAGTGAACCGATGAACACAATTAATCGATCAATCGAAGAGCAACTGATACAAAAGCCAACGAAAAAAAAAACATGAAGCAAGCCAAAAACCCCAAGAAGTAACCCAAGCAAAACACCAGAAGTGAACGAAATCGAATCGACGATAATCTAGTGCAGCTCGGTTCGGGGCGCGGACGCTTTTCCCACTTGGAGCACTTGGTGCGTGTGTGGAAAACCGGCCGCACCCCGAATCGCTGGCGACAGCAGCCTTAGAGTGTAAGACGTTTTAGTTTTCTGTTTTAGTTTCGGTGATTACGAGTGAGCGAAGTGAGTGCAGAATCGAAAATGGATTAACATTAATCTAAACAAAAAAAAAAAACAGCCAGACTGCAAACGTTTGCAACAACGAACTGCTTAATTGTGCAACGGAAACCGCGATGAACGAGGGTCCCGCCGATATGGTGGGAGGAATGCATCGAGCTGGCGCTTTTCTTCCAATGCATATCAGGGCTTCCCTCCATTCTCCGGCTTTCGGCGCTCCTTACTGCGGGTCAATTATTGTTTGAACTGTGTTTCATTAATCGGTCTTCTATTCGCTTCATATCTTATGCAACTCAGCTTAAAGAAATTCATTTTACATACAGGCAACAAAAGGGTGCAACAGGAACCTAACGCTATCAACAAGCTAATAAAATTATAAACAAAACATAATTTGAAGAAGAAAAAAACAAGAAACAACAAGCTTAAAACCCAAAATCCCTTCATCATGGTCTCATGATGCCGGGGGGAAATAGTTGGTCAACGTTAAGAAGAAAACCATAGACCTGTTTGCAATTTACAGAAAAAAACACACGATGTACTACTCGTGATGTTGACTGTTTGTATTTATTTTGTATAAACCTAATTTGGCTATGTTATTATTGTAATTGGAGATAAAAAGAGTAAAAAAAAATGCAGAGCAACAAAAACAGCGAACCAATCCTTTTTGTTTTTTATATGTGTTTTGCTACTTAGAACAGCTCTTATTAACTGATCAGTGAAAGAACCTTGTAGAATATTTGCTAAGCGCAACCTCAATCCCTTGTAAACAGAGTATACGAAAGCACCCGGTATTTGCTCAATTAGAACCATTTCCCTTTAGGATGGGAAGTATTTGCTTGATTGGTTGTACAGAAGCGCATAAATATAGCTTGTGATACTGCAAGATGTGATACGGTACTTTAAACCAGGGAACGGATATACATAATAATTAATTGAAAAAAAGAGAAAGCGAATATATGTGATAAATATGAAAAAAGACAGATTTAATAAATAAAAAAATCGGAAATGGAACACAATGCATTAGAAAAAAATTAACCTGAAGTTTGTAAAAAGCGCAAAGGAGGATGCAGAACGAGCAACAAAAATTATAGTGCAAAGTGCATCAGTAAATTGAAAGATGAATCCCAATAAAAAAACAAACATAGAATCAGCTAATGCATGGATATTTTTAAAATAAAAAAGAGACAAAACTGCGGTTGAACTCAAAAGACATCCAGTAGTGTACTGTAAAAATTAAATAAAAAATTGCTTCAAGAAAAAGTATAAAACATAGGAAAGAGCAGAACAAACATATTGCAACAAGAATGATTGAGAAAAAACTGAACACAGATGAGAAAAGAGAAAAGAGAGTACAAGAATAAAAAAAAAAAGTTGTACTACAGTGTAAGAAACGTAGAAGGCGAAGTAGAAAAAATAGCAAAACATAGAAGGAGAAATTCTGCATTAATTATAAAAAGCTAAAAGTCTTTTTCTGAACTAGACACATCATACATTGAGTTAGCAACAAATATTTCGCTCCGAATTACATAAATAAACAAAAACAGTATCTCAGAAAACCACAAACGATCATTAACATTAAGCGGAAATAAGTGGAACCACACAAGTAATATAACAGAGAAAAATAAACGTATAACGTAAAAGATGTGTAAAAAATATAAATAAAATAAAATATGTTTGTTGTAGTAAAACGAAAAAGGAAGAAAAAAGAATCATAAATAAAAAAAAGTTTGCATCACTTTATAAATAAACAAAAAGGCCGTTCGTCTATCACTTCTAAGCTAAAATATATAAAAAATAAGAAACTAAAATCATACGTAGAAAAAAAAAACATAAGACTGGTTCAGAAACTTCCAAATGTTAAGTATGTAAATAATAAGTAGAGAAAACAGAGACAAAAAAGCAAAAGATAACAGAAAAGAAGCAAAGCAAACAAATGACTATGTTTACTTAAATAATTGTAGCAGACTAAAAGACTTGTTTCCAGGTCAAGGAAATCGTACGTTGCTCGACCTAGGTCTATAAATTGAGCTGGTGTGCGTATAAATCAAGTAAGAAAAAAAGCAAATGTTCAATATTAAACTTAAGATTAGATTTGATTAACTTAGATTAGATTTATAATATTTGCACAAAAAAGGAAAAAAATGAAGTTAAAGACAAAACAGATGCAGCACACAGACGATGCAGAAGCAATGTAAAAAATACGTTTCAATAGAAAATTGTTTGCAGTAAGGTGTATAAAGAAAAAGAAGAAAAACCCTTTAATACGTCATGTAAAATAGTTCATAAATCCGTAAGTAACATAAGGATAAAAAAGCATTGCTAACACATATCAATCAAGCTGCCAGATTAACCCCTTTTCTGTAAAACACAACAGCACTAAACAGAAAAAGCCCACTGTTCCATATGATGAACGATCGACAGAGACGATGAAGAGTAACAAGAACATTGAAGAACTTTTGCTTACCTTCACTGTGCCACTGGTACACCAGGTGGTTGAAATCGGTAGCCCTTTAACTACGGACGGAAAGTTTATTCTTCGAGGAAACTATGAGCTAGTAGCCCAACTCAGACACGTTGACCTCGACCTCGAGCCCCGATGGCTGGTCCGTTGATTGATCTGACCGAGAGTGACCACTTTCACTTCACACACTTTTAAATCGTTCACACCGGGATACCACTAACACAAGGATAACCGGACACACACACACACGGTCAGGCACGTGCTTCCTCGGGGAAGGACGAACGACACCGACGATTCGACGATTGAGTCCTGGTTCTTTGCGTTAAGCCGAAGCCAAGGTCCTGGCCCGTTCCTACCAAACTGTCCAGACTGGTGGCAATTTCGCTGCAACTTTTCGGTGGATAAACCGGAAGTCATCAATCGCCACCCGGACGTACCGGAGAAACCACGTGTTGCAGGGGACGACACACCGCAAAGTGGTGAAGATACCGTGCCGCGTACTATATCCGTCCACCGTACGGAGGTTATGCTGACTGGAGTAAATCTCGTACCAGACTGGTGCGTGCATTCCTGCTCGGCGTTCGTAGGTTACCGGTTTTACGGACGGTAAGGGCAAAGTTGACGGGGTGATTTAAATTTTTAACCAAACGATGACTTTCACCGAACACACACACACACCAAGGGGAATCCTTTTAAAATGCTTACGCACTCGTGGAACGAAGCGTGTTGCGTATGCTTGAGCAGGAACGCGCGAATGAAAGACCCAACCCGAAACCCGTAGAGGTCGCGGGAAAATCCTTTTAAATTTTAAAAGTCCCACTTTAGCTCACTAGGGTAGGGGCTTATGTATATCGCGCACTGGTGGTTGGGTTGCCGAGGTACGAGAATTCCTCTAACGGTTCACGGTTCAAGAAAAACCCCTTTCCTTTTGCACGGTTTGTCCTAGCAAAGGGAGTGCTTGAGGTGGGCAAAAAGGAGGAAGGCTTTAAGTTACAGACAGGGGAATCCCGAAGACTTACGCTCATACCTGCAGCGACGAGTTGTACTAAAAACTCGACCCGACCCGAGGAATCACCGCTCAACGTCTTCGGAGCGCCCGAGATGTGTTCCGCAGTTCTTAATATCCTTTCTTAGCGCTTGTGCTAAAAGCTTGCTAGCTCCGCCTTTTTCTTCGCTCGGCAGCACGTTTGCCCGACGCTGCTGGAGGGTTCTCCTGGAGGCTGCGCTGGAAGGATTGCGGAGGGATTTTTCTTCGGATATCCGAAGTTTTTCCTTCGCGAGGTGCGCGTGTGATTTTTTTTGTTGTTGCTGCCGTCTTCAGGAAGAATTTCTTTTGCGCGGCACTGGCGCCTCTTCTAGCTGGGGAAGGATTTTTTGATGCCTGGTGCGCGTCACTCGGTCTCTTTCACTCGTTTGCTCTGCAAGGATCGAAGGTTTGGCGAAAGCAGAAACGAAAAGGAAGATGGCGTTGTAATGGTGTACGCGGATTTTTCCTTTCCTTCTGTGACGGTAACGTCGCGACGTTTGCGTTTGCGTGCGTATTGGGTGCGGTACATCCAATCGCGGCATTTGCTTCTACAAAAAAAAAAACGCCAGCAAAATCCAAGTAAGCGCTGGTTATGTATAGCGCGCGAGCGAAGAAAATGAAGGCTGGTACGGTTGCTAAGGGATGAGGGCAGTTTTTGAATATGAAGGTTTAAAAAAACCGTTACAGCATGAGGTTTACATTTAATAGCTTTGATATTTTTTTTACTATTAATAAGACTTTATTTAAATTTTTCATCAGCTTTTTTTGCATTCTCCAAGGTTTCGTAAGACATTTTATCATGAAGAAAATATTTACCTCACGCAAAAATAAATCACGGATCACGTCTTCGGGGAGCATATTCTTATTTTCTTTCGCGCACTTTTCCAACCCAGCACAAAAAAAACGTGGAGTGGGGTACATAATGCGTTCCCCGAAACGAAACGAAACGAACGTCCTAGCGCACGAAACAGGATAAGAACACAGACAACCCTCTCACCCACGCCCGGACGCAGCAGGTTCCTTGAAAAATATTCGGCTCAATTTTTCGGCTTCTTCAAGACGCCCTGCGGGACACTCTTTCGGCGGAAAATGTCCTCTCTCTCTCTCTCTCTATCGCACCCGTCCGGAAAATGGGCCCGTCCATTTTTCTGCTCGTGCTTTCTCTCGTGCTCCTGCTGCTTTTTAACGCACGAACGCGCGAAAAGTTCATGTACACTGGCTGTGCAATATACAAGCGACCGTTGGTCTAGGTTGCGCGCGTGTGTGTGCGTTGTTTGTAAGACGACCAAAAGGATTTTCCAAGATTTCGCTAAGGTCCCCGTTCAAGCGGTGCAACGCTTTTTGGCAGGTTTTATTTATGCAAAGATTTCAACCGTTAACGGACGTGTGTTTCCCGCTCGAGTTTTTGGTGGCGTTTTTTTTTCGCGCACGCCTCTCGGTGTCCATTGGCAGTTGTGAACGTTGGCAGTTACACGGAGAGGTAATTGTAGAGTCCGTAAATAATTTTAACGGACAAAGTTTTTTTTTTTTTGGTGTGGAAATTCCTTATTACAGCTAGTCGTATTCTACCTGAAGTAAAGAACGTTTTTTTCTTCAAATCTCTTCACATGCCTCCAGAGAATGGGTTGTCCACAGTGGAAAACGGTAAAACTCAAAGTGGTGTCCTTCCATCCGGGAAATGCCGAGTAAGTCCAGAACTCTACACCATATTCTTCTTTTATTAACCTCTTTACGGCACATTTGCTACCAACCACGAATCCGGTTCCCTGTGGTCAAACCCCAAATTTTTCGTCAACCCTTCGCTCGGACCCCTCGGAACGCGCTAACAGCCGGACCGGATTGCTTGATACCGACAGCCATCGTCCACCATCGGCCGAACAGCTGCTGCAGCGTATCGGTCAGCTGAAGCTGGACCACGCCGGACCCGATCCGAATGGGTTGATTCCGAATGGTCGGCTCGGGACGCTGTTTCTGTCGGTCATCCTTTAGTCGCGTGTCGCTGACCGTACGGTACGGATGGGCTGCACCGGATCTGTGTCGTTCGTCTTCGTCAGCTGGGCGTGTGTAAGTGTTTATTGGAAAGGATTTGAAACATATCCTAATCGGTACAGTTCAGGGTGATCAGCAACCCTCTAGTTCTGCAGTTTACTTATCGTCATCGTTCGTCTCGCTGTAAAAGTCATCGGTGTGCTAATTTCTGTGGCATAATGTAAGAGCAAAAAGGGGAAAACATATTAAAATCTGGCAGCAAAAACACAGAGAATTGCGTAGAAGTACGCTAAACTTAAGGCAACAACATTGATTATTAGATGTAGCAACGTGCTTTGTGTGTTTGTGTGTTTATTAACCAAAAAAGGCAGGCAACGTGTTCGAAATACGGAGTGTGTGTTCCAATCGCTCACTATACACTTAGCATTATTAACCATACCCATGGCAATGTATTTCATTCGTATTAATCATAAACCAACAAAAAACAAACCTTCAGTTACGTCATTTTACTTCTCCCGGCCGGTGCTACCGAGTGGACATTCGTTTTGCGGTTTGGGAGGACCCAGACATTCCCAAAACCCCTTCCGAAACGGTACACGGCGGGAGAATAGAAGCAGCGGCTAAATGTTCCTTCTAGAATGCGTAACGTGTGCGATAAAGGATATCGATCATCCTAGCCGTGCAGTGACCAGGTTCTGTGCCCCCGCAGATATTGGCAACACTCGCGGCTAAGGACATCGATTACCAGTAAAGACGACCAGTATTTAATGCGTACTATTTAGCTCCCACTCTCTCTAGTGATCATGGCTAATCTTTGTGCAATAATCTTACAATAACTTCGCTTAACTATACGTGTGCTAATCTGGTGTGAATATAATATTACCGGTACGACCGGTTAAGGTTTAATTGGAAATTGAAGTTGAACAATCAGGCTGCAGGGCTGATACAGTTTTAGTGATCGTACCAGTAAAGTAATAAATAAGCAGTAAACTTAACCAACCAGCAGGATTATCGTTGTATAAGGGATTATAAAAACATACGCACGATCACGATACTAACCATGTATGAAGTGGTTTATAACACTGTATCTTTAATATGTAGATTAAAAGCATACTTAACTGATTGTAAAAATATCGTACTGTAACAATAAAGTAAGGTCACACATCGAGTCCCACAGAAACATTCCAGTTGTGTTGGTGGTTTTACTAGTGATTTAATCCTTTTTTTCGGCCTTTTTAGGACATTTTTATTATAATATATCGGTGTATTTCTAAACATTTTTTTATTTTCTTCTTATCATTTTTTTATTCTCTAAACAACTTTGATAAAACTGTTCACGTTTAAGTTTTTCTTTTTTTTTAATTGTATGTTTTATTTATCTTTTTGAAGTTTTTTCATATATTGTGATAATGTTTGATATAATATTTTACTTTTGAACTGATTTTTTATTAAACAGATTATTTTTTTAGTTATTATTTATAAGAAGTAAACTTGCGTTTTTTTTAGAACTTTCTATATTTCTGAATAGATCAAGAATCTATCGGTTCAGGCTCATATGCTTTTTGTAGTTAGTTTATAATACAATAATTGATTTTTAATGAAACTTAGTTTTAGACTTTTAAATTCCTAACTTGGCTTTCTTATTTTCTCTTTTCTCAATTTACTTTTAAGACACACTTTTTTCATAGAAATTACAGGGTTTTCAGTTGATGAGGCAATAATTTGATAGACCCTGCTGTCTAAAGCCGTTAAATTGTCCGTTAAAGTATTGACAACAGTTCTTTCCTTCTCTATTTCTCCTCTTATATTTTTTAATGTTTGTTATCTAATTTTTGGATCTTTTTTGTTAGAAGTCTGTTTTCTAGAAGCTATATTAGATACATATTAAGAACCATACTATGTTTCAATAGTTCTAAATGATTCAGCTATTAAATTATCAGCAATTATCCAATTTCTAGCATTTTTTGTAAATTGTTCGATGTTTCAGTGTTTATTGATTTTTATTTTCTGTTTCGTTTTTATCCCATCGTTTATGAATTTCATGGCGTTTTTATAACTATTTTTGGCCTTTAACGACTGTTTTTATTTATTTCTAATTTGTTCCCTTTTTATTTTATTTATTTTCTTCTAATTTTTTATTCCGTCCGAATCGTATTGTTAGTTTATTTCTTTATCGTTGCAGTGTTAATTCTTATTTTCTTATTTTCTCCTTATTACTATATTTACAATAATTTATTTATTTTCTCGTTTCATTTTTACCAGGTTTTATTTACCTTTGTTTGAGATTTGTTTCACAAATATATTATGTTCATTTGTTTTTTTTTTATTGGATAAGAACGCCTTGGTCACATAGCTGATTAGTTGATGTTGACTTATGTGGCATTGAAGTTGGATTTTAACCGTTTGAGAATTTACGTTGCTTCTTTTGTGTTTATGACGGCAATACAATAGGGCGTTTCCTTCGAAGAGTCATGCATCTTTACGTTCTTTTTATAAACCGAACCGAAAATCACGACCGAAAGCGATTTGCGCAATTATCGCCGCAACGAAAGCAAATAGTAATCTTTTCTCCCATAAATTCCGCACGAATTACGTTCTACGCTCATTCAACTCGGTCCGCTTTTCCCTCCTTTTCCAACCGGTACCGTAAGCATGCAAATGCATACCGTCCATCGTGTCTCGAAGGATCTCCGAATTCCGTCACGATCCTTGCCTTACAATCATTCGATTTGCCAGTGCATGTGAACGCAATGACATCCGGGCCGCTCGTTAATCCTTACCCATGTGCTCAATTGCTGACGGCATGCAGCAGCAAAGGACGCTCCAAGCAACCCTTTAGCGCCCTTACCGGCAGACCCCGGTACGGATTTTCCCCCTAGAGCTCGGAACCTGTTGACGCGAAAAAAGGGGTTACAGCGGACCGATTTGTCCGATGCCCCTCTGTCTGGCTGATATCCTTTGCTGTCTTCTGGTCATCCACAGTGATGCGCAAGGGTCCTTTACCGTGTCGGTATGCCGTGTGAAGGGCCAGTGTTAGGACCGGTCAAACCGGTTTCGTACCGACCACCGGTTGCGTCGGATTGTTGTCCAGAAGTAAAAATATTCACACACTAGCCAGCATTCGGTTTGGGCCAGCCCGGTAGATTCCGCTACCGCCGTGCCGGGATGACCCGTATCGGGATTTGCCTCGAGGCTGGGAAGGAAAAGTCGCTTGCCTGGGAAGCAGGGAACTGTGCGCTGACGGGTCCGGGAGTGATTGGCGAATTCATGAGGGTTTTATCTTAATATATCATCTTCTGGTCCGTACTGGCAGCGGCGCTACAATAGTGACCCTTTGGGTGCTGTGAGAACACTTTCCCCGTGTATCTGATTCGGTGGGAAATAAACCGGTTTGGACATTGTCCTGGGCGGGTGTCATGCATTGGTCGACTGTGATTTTACGGAAAAGAGTGAAGCTGGAGATTCAAGACGTTGAAGTAAATCAAACCTAAAATAATAAAATACTTGTGCAAGAACTTTAAGATAAATTGAAACACCACCATTGTCTATCCATGTCCATGTCTTCATGTGTGTTGTGTTTAAGATTTTTGTTAATTTTATTCATGTTTATTGTTATTATTTATCGTCTTTATTTTTCTTCTCTCTTTTTTGATTTTCTTAGATCGTCTTTAGTTTTCTTTTTATAAATTTTTCTTATTTTGTTCACATTCTTCCTATTTCTAAATTTGTTGTTTGTACATTTTGTTTATTTATGATTTCTTTATTTTTTTTATATATAAACTAATATAATACAAAAGTAATGGAGCTTGCTATTGATATGTTCTTACCTATTTCATCTAATCCTAAGGCTAGCTGTAATTTTGCACCAGGAGAAGAAACTTACACAAACAAAAAAAAATCTTCACAATCACACATCGCTCCTGATAATCAAATCAAAACAAATGTTTATTCTGTTTCGGTCTTAGCTCACCGTAAATCCCGTCCCCTAGCTGGCCGGCATCTCTCATTGCAGTCCATGTGACGATCTAATCCCTTGCTCTATTCAGGACCTCATACAAACTGTCGGCTCGTAAATATCCGGGCTCGTCCGAACCCTTTCGACCCATCTTGGCAGAAATTCGTTGATGACCTTTCCAGTTTCGGGCCATCACATTTCCTTACAGTTTTGGTAGCATCATCGGCCTGCACCCTTTCTCCCTGCCCAGCAGACCGGGCATCGGTCGAATGGAACTGTCCCGTTCAAGGTTTTGCCGGTCGAATGAGGAAAGGGTGGAGGCAGGGAAGGAGGGAGGAAGGGTATGTCCAAACCGGTCTTCTGGGTGCCGCGGAAAAGTTGATCGACGGAGGAAAAAAAATTGGCTGGGGTGGAAAACTGGACTGGCTACTTTTCGACCACTCGGGACATCTTGGAATTCGTGTTTTGGGAATGTTGGTTTTTTTGGCACTCGTTTTCTCTCGTTGAACCCTTTTGTGCATCTGATGTGACCGGCAGTATCATTAAGGTATCCCTTTTGCTGCGTTGACCGAGCGTGTATCGTGGGAAACGCGTATGTGATTTGGGCCGGTTTTTGGAATGGAACGAGTTATTTGTTGTGCTCATTTGCATACTGCATACTGCTGCGGGACATACTGCTGGTAATGCTGGTCCGGCGAAATTTGACGACGACACGGTGGGACGAGATTTTAAGCCGGAGCCAGCTGTACAGGCCATCACTAATGAGCAGCACCGTCAAGGATGGAATCGTAGCTAACGGATATTTGATTGAGCGTTAGGTCAATTCAAATGACGAACTGACATGCGATTCGGAATGTACGATCTTGAATATACAATACCTGTAATGAGTGAACTAGTGTTTTCATTTCAATTCGTTTCATTTTTACCCCCTTTAAAAAATACCAAATTCTGAAATTATTTTAGAAAAGCGAAAAATACACAAAACGGTAGGTATTTGGCGAAATAAATGTTTGTGTAATGAATTTAAAAAATAAATTATTGCGCCTTCAGATAGGCAATACGCATCACACCAAGGATGAACAAGTAATCTAATATCCAATATCGAAGGTAAATATTTCGTTTTATATGGCAGTGAACCGATCTCGACCGATTGATTGAGTGGAAATGAGAATGATTTGTATAAAAAAAATCAGTATCTATCACACTTATCGCTAATATATCAACATCCGCAGTAGCTTTTCCTTCGAGAAAGCTAATAAATTATTATTATTGAATGAATAATTCAAGAAGAGCAGATGGATGGATAAAAGAAAGATTCCGAATGCGATGGCAATGGAGTACAGTGGTGATTTTAAGGCCTCTTCTAAACATCAACAATCAAATATCTCTCACATGATTTGAAACTTCCCAATGATAATATTACCTTACTAGCAACATGGGTGTGCCCTTCCTATTGAGAAAAAAACAAATCCTTACTTAATGGGAAATTTAAAGATGCAATAAAAAGATCAATACAAAAATGGTGAATTGATTAAACTGGAAATAAAAATAAGTGTTTAAGAGTTCGACAATAAGCAAGAACTCCTATGAATTCCAGAAAGTTGTCGATTGTTACCAATGCCTTGATAATGACTCATATTTCCTAGAATTTTATAATTTTTGTTTACCTCTTCCAAATATTCAAAGACAGCATGTAAACATTTTTAAAGTCCTCTTAAGGATGGGTATTACAAAATCGCTTGTCTAAACGATCTCTAGATTTTATTCCCACCAAAATTTACTCATGATTTCCTTCACTACCTCGAGAGGTCTTTTGTGTTTACTCTTCTTCTTCTTCCTAGCCACTACAACCTCGAGAGGTATCAGTCTGCCATTTCTGGCTTTCTGTGACTTGGTTTTACTCGTAAGCAAAGTAATCAAGCCCTACGTACGGAGAGATGGTCTGGATGGGATTTGAACCCCGGGTTCTGCCGTGTGGAGACTGGCACCGTTATCGCCTCGGCCACTGGATCGCCCCAACACCTCTGCTTATACAGGCTTTTTTATATGATTAAATCTCCAGCATAAAAGTCAATCCAAGTTACAGGGATGGGATTCAGATCGGCCTCTAGATTCCTCAACATTCATAATGAACCGTTTACCATGCCGTTTTGGGCTGATTAACAGACCTTCAATAGAGATCCCATTTACCTCACCATGATTTGTTCATCGTTGATGACAAAATTATTGTCATAATGCTATTTTTAATACTTTTTCCATTATGTATTATTAGCGATAGGTGAACTTAACATGAATATAGAAGTGCTTTTTAAAAATCAAAATTACTGTAGACTAAATAAAAAACCTTAAATAAGAAGCATGTTCAAACATTATGAAAATTTATTATATTTCTTGTGCAGATATGCTCAAATATATGCAATAAAATAATAAATCCTGCTTACAAGTGTGTGAACACCTATGATAATAGAAGAAAAGGTTTATAAATAGCAGAATTAAAAGAAGTTGTAAAACAAACAAAAATTTGAGATGTATAAATAAAGTCAAAACAAACAATAAATATTATTAAATGTGATAAGTTTCATAACAAATACTTCATTTTCGTCTTTTTTTCCTTATAAATCTTGTTGTCGAAATTCCTTTGCTTTCAGCCACGCTACATTTCGTAACGCAAAGTAAGCTCAGCTACATGAACAATTATAGTTAAGCCTTAATGACAGTCCGAAAAATTGCTAACTACACAGCAGGAAGAACCCCCCTTAATTTCCCAACGATTTATTAAAGTGTTCGCTAGTCGATAATCGAACTAGCGGAACCAAATATGAAGCTTGTTATTTTATTACATACTCTCTCCAATAAAGTTAAGACTAAAATTACATCGTTTTTTAAACATAAACATCGTTAAACATATTAAATTACCCATCCAGGCGCTCTTCCGTCCACGGTTCCAACCATTAGTCCCGCTCAGCGAGCATACTTTGCCCCGACAAAGTGCCGCACACCCCACTTAAAGTTGGCATTTTTGTCTGTCTTTATGTAAGTGTGAATCGGTCCGCTCGTCCCATGGACGGCTGTCTGCTTCGTCCGTCCACTTCCGGCACCGTTCGTCCGCTGGTGGCCAACGACGTAAGCGTGCCGTTCCGTTGCACCGTTTTTATGCACCATTGCATCGTCGATGAACCCACCGGCCAACTGTGCCCGTACCCGGGACGCACGATCACCGTCCAGCGGGACCGAACGGGTGGTTGAAGATGCACCCCGTGCTGGTCCGAAGAATGGGCAGAAAAAGATTTATTAATGTTCGGTGCGGAAGTAATGTGGTTGATAGTTACCTGTGCCAACAATCGGGCTCGCTACTGCATTTCGTTCCCACTCACCAAGCGTTTGTTGAAGCATTAGCGACAGGAGAAGCACTGGGATCAATGCAAACCAATGGTACGATCGTGTCATTGTGATTTTTAAGCTGATCGAAGCACACTCCTCCTCGGTTGACAATCAATCACAATCAGAAGACACTTGACGGGTCGGATCGGTATATTTATAGATGCTGAGTCGTGTTGCTCGCCGAGCTGCTTTGCTTGGCGAGTGTCATTTTCCACTCTTTTGTTTTGTTTCTTTCTATCGTTCCGGCTCCGTATTTTGTTTTATCTATTATTGTATCCATTTTCTGGTTTTTCTTTTCCTTCTTTGAGCTAAATTTTCTTCGTGAAAATAAGTTTTGCAAACGCTTTTTCCTCTTGATCTTGATTTTCTCTCGTGCGAGAAAGAGGCACGATCACTGATCGATTTTCTGTTAGTGGTTGATTTAAAAGCGCTCCGATAGAGCGCTCGCCGTAACCGCATCATGGTACGGCTGGAAAACCACTTTTCTATTTCGGGACCGGAAGCGCAACACGTTAAGCCGTAACGTTAAAAATTAAGAAAAGCAATGAAAGTAAAACCAAACCTTACCGCCGATAAAAGCGCACAACTCACAAAAACAGAGATCAATAGGAAAATAGGAGCGTAGAAACAGGCGAGATCGGAAAACAGATCGGAAATTGGACTGGATGCACACCAGCTGAGCAGGTGGAGTGAGAGAGCTTTTGCTTTGATGCAGTTTCGTCTTCCTCCTCTTTTCCTCGCTGGTGGAAATTATGTACCAAAACAATGAAACGAAATGCGAGGAACGGATTTAGCAGTGGAAAGGTGCCGACAAGTGTCGATTTGCTTTTGTTTTTTTCGTGAAAACAAAAATGGTTACCGAAAAGTCACGGCTAGCTTGCTTGACTAATGATGGAACATGGGGCGGCAATGAAGTGAACGTAACCATTTCCGGTGTGATGGTCCCACTTAACGGGGCGGTTGGATGGACTGTTTTGGCATCTTTTGTCGGGTTTCGAGAATTAATTAATAATTCATGAGAAGCATGGCATGCAATTATACTTTTGCAAGTTAGAATTAATGAAGATTTAATTCCAATGTTTATTTTTCGGTATGTTGTTCATTGGTTTAGTTATATTTTATAGGTGTGAAGTCATCATCAACAAAATTGTTTAATAAACATCTAAAAATGTTACTACCGTTTAAAAAAAATTCTTCTTCTTCTTCTTCTTTGGCACTACAACCTCGAGAGGTCTCGGCCTGCCATTTCTGGCTTTCTGTGACTAGATTTTACCCGTAGCACCCGTAGCAAAGTAATCAGCTCTGCGTACAGGGAGGCGGTCTGGATAGGATTTTATAAAAAAAAATTATAAAAAAAAATTATAAATTGTATAATTAGCTATTACTTTGACTGTTTAATTTCGAGACGGCTTTATGTAATGAATCAAACAAAACACTGTTCACCAAACTATAAGATATACATTCAAAGAGATAACACAGGGTGCTTCATTTGATAATGCAAAGTCGTCAACCCTTATGACAAGTGATGCAGATTAAATGTCAAATGCATATCATGATTACACTTCAATTACAGCACGTGTTAAGGCCACAGCAATTGACTGGTTAAAGCTTGTGAAGAACTACAGTGACGGGCAAAATAATGAGATATAGTTAAGGTATAGATATTAAACGAGAGAACTTTTTTTTTGTAAAACTAGGTTAAAATTTCACGGAAAAAAAAATTCAATCAGGAAGTCGAATTTTGATTTATTTTTAGCAGGCTGGTGATTGCCAAGATATATGAGACATTACGGACTTTATACTATTTTAAACTACAAGATTATTTTTTTGATTTGTTACATTAATACACTTTTTCATTTTTTTCGGAGCTTGGCCACCGGACCAGGCAATAGTTGCACCGGTCTCCACACGACAAGACCGGGGGATCAAATCCCATCCAGACTGCCTCCCAGTACGCAAAACTGACTGTACAGCTGACTGTACGCCGTATTGCTATGTAAATGTAATTATTAATAGCATTTTTATTTAATGTTGTCAAAAGCTAAGATGTTTCTTATGATTTTCCTTAATTTTGATTGATTGTATAGTGATGAACAAAAGAACAACCAAATTGATGTCAAATTCCAAGGAATCTACCTAGTATTTTTTATTAAAAAAAAGTCTGTCCAGCCCTATTTATAAAGATAATCATCCGCAAAATATGATGGCAAAATATAGCAAAAAGTTGTTTTTTTAATGACTCAACATTTCTTTTACGTTATCGTGAAATGAGGTAGACTTATTTTTATGTCCGTCACTGTATGTAATATAAACGCGAGGATAATACCGTTTCTACGAAAATAATCAAGCAAAGCAACACTGTCTCCCTCTGTGTAGGTAGTTTTTGCTGCTACTTGGCTATTTTTCCTTACTTCATTGCTACTTGAGTCTTTACTTAACATAGGCAGTCATTGATTATGGAGCAAAAATGAGCTGTGATTGAAATGCTCGTCGCCAAAGACTAACTGATACCATATGCTATGCCACACTGGTCCTAATTCTAGTATGCCCAAGCTAAAGCCCTCGGCAACAATGTCTTGAACCGCCTCAGGAAGACCTCTCAGAAAGCCGTAATTTCAAAAAATAAATAAATTAATAAAAAAAACACCTTGCTTCCCGACGTTCCCTTATGCAATCGCTATTGCTCGCTTCGCTTGATTAGTTAAGTGAGTGCATTTCTTCGTCACCGCGCGCAAAGTGACGGCGCCGTATCACAACACTAGTTCCAGCGTGCAGATTTGTTACACTTTTATGCTCCACTTCCCAAAGCACAAACCAAGCCGATAGAAGTGCTTTGCCCGACGCAAAACGGTTGCAAATTCAATTTACCCCGGTCACGTTTAGCTGAGTTTGTCACAAATATAAAAATCATTTGCATATTCACTGCACCAGTCAGTATGGATTGTCGCTTACCATCGGGAACAAGTGTTCCTGGGCTGCAAAGTGTTGTGCCACTAGCGTGATTTGTCTGCTCAATCAAAATGTCACCCGTACGTCCAATCGTACCATCGTACGCCTTTGTCCTGTACGCACTCACCTGCAGTCTGCCGGCGGGAAAGTACGTCACCGGAAGCTATTTACGTGATGTCGAACTGATCGGTCCACCATCGCAGGCCGAGCTGAACACCGTCTACTACTATCCGAGCTACGTCAAAGGTGAGGATCCGGTCGAAGAGTACAACCGGCGACGGTTGCACGTGGACACGGCCGACTTTATGGAGTACGAAGAAGACGGGCAAACGGCTGACGCTGTGCAGACCAGCCGTAGCCAGCCACAAAAACAGCAGCCAGCATACTCACAGCCGGACGATGGAGGTGATTGTTGTTTGAAAGCGAAACGAAAGCGGAAGTACCGCGTTTCGGCAACACGCCACCCGAAACAACGCGCAACCGATCCGATGCGCGTGGTCGATGCGCAAACCGACCATGAGTACAATTATATGAAAATTCGCCAAGCCGGTACGGGTGCGCCCCGGTACGTGCGGGACGATGTGGAAGTATTCGATATCGAACGAGGCAATCGGATCAAGGCAAAGGTGCCGATCAGAAGGAGAACGAGAACGGCACACGAACCGAGGGCCGACGGACAACGGCGGTATGAAGAATCCGATCCACAAGTATTTGCGTACGAACGATCGGATGATGTGATACCGAGTGGGAGAGCAAATGGTGGACAGGCGGGATCATCACAGGATGATCAATATTTTCAGTAAGTATAGTGAGATGCCGTTGGAAAATCGTTTCCGTCTAGGTTTAATCGGAATCTCTTACGCCAACTCCAAAAGAGATACGTTTCAGTTTCAAAAGTCACCTCTGGAGCTAGAATTTGGCCACTTGTTCGAATCGAATAATGGCTGGGAGGAGCGCTACGAACGGCAAGACCATCAGAACCATAGACATCAAGGAAAAGTAATTCGTTTTACATATCTTATGGGTTCTGTAGTATAGTTTACTCTTTACATTAATAACTTTTTTTATACTTTCTTAATGATCTATGCACTTTTTTGTACTTTTCCTCTAAAAACTCACTTAAATTTCTTTTAATTATGGTTTGATGTTTTTGCTTCTTCCCTTTTAATAATTTTTTGTACTTATTTTCTATAATTTCCTAGTTATTTCTGCATCTTTTTATGTCTCCATTATTTATTTTTATATAATCAAAGCTTTTGTTTTATTTTGAATTCCCAATAGATTACTTACTTTTTATTCAATTCGCTCTACCACTCATCACTTCTACATAAAGTGACTTAAAATTCTGTCTTCAAGAAACTCAAGAAAGTGTGTAAAACAAATTAAAATTCATTTAAGCCATTAAAAATCTTTGGCATTTGTAGAAAATCAGATAAGATGATGTTTTGTCTAAATTGGTATGTTTACGTTCAGCTTAGCTCATGATACGCCAAGGGCAGCACTTCAAAAAAGCCAAATTCAAATATCTGTTGAAGGCAAGTGTAGAGCTTAGTAGAATATTTAGCAAAGCAGAGTGAACAGTTAGAACTGAACTGATTAGTTAGAGTCTGGCAGGCTTTGGTTGTGAAATGAGCTGTCTAGCTCTGGCTGTGTGCTGTGTGAAAAGTCATCTACTGATCTTACCATACACATGCTCTTCCCACAACGATTATCAACACTTCTATCGTAACTCTGATCATCGAATCTTCTTCCCATTCTTTCCACTAACAACCACCTAACACCTATGCGTACCTATGCTTCCCCATTCATAATTGTAGATACGCTGAGATATTCGGCGACGGTTCATTCGCAGCCGGTGCACGGCGTGGCAACGATCAGCACTACCTAGAACAGCTCGAACGCGGCTCGCACGGTATTGGGGTGTTTCAGAAAAAAGTATTTACAGTTTTTTTTTGTTTTCTGCACTCATCACCACCAAATCATTCTAATATGCGCTAGTAATGATACATCTTTTTCCCCCCTTCCAAAATCATCAGGTCAAATGGGCCGACAAGAAGGGTGGCTTCGGCGAGCATTACTGGGACCTGAATCACATTCAACCCGACCATCCTACCCACCGACGCTAACGCAAAACACAGATTACAGATTAAGGCCAAATGCGGTTGGTTGGGAGGCGGAGGGTGCAATAAAAAACTAACCTCACCAAACATAAATGTCAAGAGCATGTCTTGAGCGCGAATCCCGATTTGTGATGCCCTTTTCGTACCAGGTCCAGGTGCAAAAGAATAGACGCAAACGGTCGGCTTAACGTTGTTCGGGCTTTGAAGCATTGTGAAGCTCAAAGTACAGGTACTAGTGCGGATGATTTATTTGGCAAATAAATATGGCACAAAGAGCATTCAGATTGGAGGTGACGAGAATTGTTATAGTTTAGGAGTTTAGGCCAATGGAGAGTGGGACACGGTGAAGAATGATCGGCGTACTGGACAGTTCGATCGTAGCTGGAGGGTTTTTTAGCTTAAATATTTCATCCAGCGATTCAATTATCCATTAGTACAAGAGGTATATAAATAATCCTTCAATATACCAAGATGTCTAGCATTATTGTGAAAATAAATTTTAAACCTCAAAAGTGTCGTTATACCGCACTAATAGCTTCAGATGAAATAAACTTTAAAAAAACATCTTAAAGCTTTGATATTTATATTTTTTCAATCAATTTTCCCATTCAACAGTAAAAATCAAACATGTACAATTTGTTGCAAGCCTCCCGCTTTACATAAGATCATGAATGAATTTTTGTTTTGGCCCCAACAGCCGGCAGTGTTCGCGTTACATGGCTCAGGATCAGCATCATTAGTCGTATAACAGCGTGCCAAACAAAACCGACCAACACGACTGGAAATTGGATATAATATTACATTTCACACACACACACACAACCCGAACCCCCCCTGAAGAACCGACCCCTCATCAAACCCTACCACTTACCCTTCACCGATCGTACACAAAGCCGAGCCGCGTGGAGTAACGCAATTTTCAAAAGGGAGCCCCAAAAAAAAGCAACAGAACCACCCGGCGTCACATGCAGCACGCGAAATTGAACGGTGTTGCTGTTTTGGTTATATTTTGTTTTTCCATGCTTTTTTTTTGTTGCTTTGCGCCGGTATCGTCTCGTTATTATTTCACCCCGTGAAAAGAAGGGTTGATCTTTCTTCTTTTTTTGGCTGTGCTGCTTGCTTTATTATTATGTCATCAATCCCGTGCGAGACGGCCGACTGCACGTGAAACTGTGCGGGGGAAAAAGAAATTCCCATCCCAAGTTACATAGAATCGGGTGGCCCAAAACCGATCGAGCACGAACAGCGGTGTAACAGTGGTGAACACCGGTAGAGAACCGGTTCGAAAGCCAACACCGAAAAACCCTCGCTGTACACCTAGACTGCGTACACCGAACGCTTCAGACACAGTAGTAACGCAAACGCTTTTTTTCAGAACCGAGTCAGTCAACCGATCGACGACTGGCGAAATCGACGCACTACAACACGGCAAGTAATGGGGGGTCGATGATGCACAGGTGGATCATATGTTCAATGGCTGTGCCGGGCTTACCACGGAGACGCATCGATCAGCTCACTGAAGACGTCGACCACGAGAAAGCTGACACTGGACACTACATCACTCCGTTGGTTCATCGGTTGTGTGCAAACACTTTACGAAAGCCTGTTCTAGATTACCGATCCCACCCTACGAGCACCACCACAAGATAAGACAATACGATCTACCAGCGGGCGGTTTGGAAAAACCTCTCCCTAACACATGTATGTGAACTCGATGTCGGTGGGAAACTCTGCGCAGTGGCACTCTTTGGGGAGGGTGTTTTTCTGGCCTCTGCACATTAGCCAATGGGCACCAGCTGTGGGATCGGCACTATCGTGAGCAATCGAGAGATCGAGAGTAATTAGCTCGTTGCTCGGTTGGACAAGATGTGTGACCCGCGTGTGTGGCTGTGCCATTCAGTTCGGTGCTTCTAATTACGATTGCGCGATGATTTGTGAAAAGCGAAAACAAAACGCAGTTGTGTGCATCGATGATGTGTGAGACCCAGTTGTTGTATGCTGTGGTCGGCTAGAGGAAACGATATGAAACGGTATCGGGGCTTTTTGAGAGCAATCTTCTAGAGCATTGCATTGGGTAGCATTTTAATCGATTACGAACGGTTAATGTGAGCTAGTTTCTGTCGCGGCCATGAATGCAAGCGACAAAGATGAAAGAACTTAGAGAATTTTAATAGATTCAGTTCTCTACGAACGACTTTTTAATCCGAGGTAATGAAAGCCGGGCGTTTCCTGTTTTTGTTAAATAGTTCTCCGTGTTCAACCAACTGTCCAATAAATTGAAGCTTAAAATCTCGTGTAGAATTTCATCACTTTGGAGTTATGGTTTTGGACTGTGCTGCAACTTCGCCAAACTGGTTGCTTATTTGAATTAATGTATTCAGCATTCCTATCAGTAGTAAAATATGCCTGCGCCACTCTTTACAACACCGTATGGCGGTCGCTCGTCCCATGTTTAATGTAAACAACGGCAGTCCAAAATATTCATTCATTTATTTAACGTAACCGGGCAGCTCGTTACGGTCTAGTACTTTTGAATGTTAGTTTCAGTGTTAGAAATTATATTCTGCATTTTGTAAGGTGTTGCCTACATGTTTGACAATAACAAACAAAAAAATGTCTACAATATTTCCTGTGTCAAAAATTTTCGGTCAGACTAAGTATGTCAAAACAGAACTAATTGAGAGCCGTAACACTAAAGAGTATATACAGTTTTGTATAACCTGTCTTATAGAAATAGATGAAACGTTATTGGAATTTATTTGCTATCGAAATATCCTATAATAAGTGTAGCGTATACTTTGATATATTTTTTTAAAAAGGTTGAAACTCCTTAATGCTTCGATGCTTTATGAGTGTACGAAAACTGATTTTTTTTCGAAATTTGAAACTCAGGAATTTCGGGAAAGGGGATTAACAATACGGTATGGAGCTGAATATTCTAATTAGTAATATGTTAAAGGGCACACACCCATACAAAATATAATAAAGGCTATGATAAAATAAAATAAATAAAATTAACAAAAGTACAAAAAATTTTGCAACAAAAGTGCGTTAATATTTATACTACAAATCTTTCTCTCTTTTTTTGGCCCAACGACGTCTTAGGTCATGCCTGCCATTTCTGGTTTACAAGACTTAATAATGGGATAGGATTTGGACCTGCCGTATGAAGCCCGGCTCCGTTGTCGCCTCTACCACCGGGCAGCCCCGACTACAAATACCTTCTAAAGATAAAAAAATATATTATTCGTAAATGTAAACAGCGCAACGAAGCAACGAGACAGAAATTCAGAATGCTTAAATGAGAACACTCAGGCCGAAGTGAGTGGAAGGCTTGATGGAAGGTCGTAGTAATTCCTTTATTCCTACCAAAATTTAAAATAGTAATGACAGTAACAAAAGCAGTTAAACTATTGAAAAAACTAGAGTTAAATGAAGCAAAAATAAAAAAAAAGTACTTACTTACTTACTTATCAGGCGCTACAACCGCTTTGCGGTCTTGGCCTGCTGCAACAATCCTCGATACCGCTCACGGTTCAGCGCCGTCGTCTGCCAATCCGTTATCCCGGCCGTTCTGGCGGACGCATCAACGCCATCACTCCATCTCAATTTGGGCCTACCACGTCTCCTCTGTCCTTGTGGACGGCCTAAAAGGACTTTACGGGCTGGGTCGTCCGGTGTCATTCTCATGACGTGACCAGCCCACCGGAGCCTGGCGAGTCTAATGCGCTGTACGATAGTGAGATCGTCATACAGCTCGTAGAGCTCGTCGTTGTAGCGGCTCCTCCATTGTCCTACAAAAAAAGTACAATACAAACTTATAAAAGGAAAAAAGAAGTAAAAAAAACTTATGACGCAATGCTCATAAAAAATAATTTAAAAATAATTAAAAATAATTATTAAGGGTCAAAATATGCTAAACTAATTCATATTTGAGCCGAAAGTATGTGACTAGAGTAGAATACAAGGCAGATTTTTTTTAGAGAACATTTAGAGCAGAAGGCCGAGACCTCCCGAGGTTGTATTGCCAACGAAGAAGAATAAACGTTGAGCACCCTACCTGACTGATAGCAATACAAAAAACCTAGAATAATTTGTAACCTGTTAGCCATAATATTAAACAATTGATTTTAGTACTCATGTTTTACAAACTGATACAAAAATTGAATATGATTTCACAGAGCAAGGCAATAAATTTTAAGCAAACATCTAATGTAAATCTATTTCATTGCACTCAAGAAATCGGTACCGTTCGCTAAACATCTTGTTTGAATGTATTAATTTTCTTGCTATGAATCAATACCGTTGCTGCATAGTGTACACCTTGCCTAAACCACGCTGAACAGCACTAATTAAGCAAACTTCACACTACTTACAACGAGTGCACAAAAGCGATCCACCCCATTGAAACTCCCCTCCCCTCTATCATCGAGAACCACCCCCAGCCGCCAGCAGGAAAAACAAAACCGATCACTTTCGTGGCACACCATTTTTCAATAAACCAATACACTCCACACGAAGATGAACCAATATCGAACGGCCGATCATCCCCGTACCGTTCTGCGAAGCTCGGGCAATACTGTGTGTCAAAGCATGTCAATACTGAGAGGCTTTGCACCCGTGCATGTGGGCCACCGGTGAAGGTGTCTCGACCGCCGAGCGCCCGAGCCAAAGCGGCTTGAGAGCGAAAAATCCGGGTCGATCGATCGATCGATCGGTGTAACAACATAATTAGCGCTTGCCCAAAACAAGACCAAGCGACCCGAGCGAGGTGCGGTTGCTGGCGGTTGGTGTATCTAGATGATAATGTCTTGAGAAGTGTTTCACGGGCTCGATCTCAGAGGCTGGTGTGGACCCAAAGTACACACAAACTTCAGCTAAATCCATCCATCAGCGTCGCCCTGGGATGGTGCAACCGGGCGATCGTGAAGAATCTTAGCCCGATCGGTTGGAGGGGGCGCGATCTTCGCGATCCGCCCCCACGAGCCTCCTGCCGGGCAGCACTGATATTTGCACGAATTGTTGCAAACCCTCAGCAGCAGCAGCAGCAGCTGAAGGGTACCGCAGAAGGGTAAATTCGCCAAAAAGCCTGCCCGGGACGGCGATCGCCAACGATCAACCAACCCGTTAAGATTGTTTTCTTAGCGCTTCACGATCCTGGTTGGCGGGTCGACTTATGTAAACGCAAGCGCAAGATCTTGAAATAAAAACGGCGCAGCTCCCTGGAACCAGAGCAGAGAGGAAGAGTGTAAGCGGGAAAAGAAAATAATGACAACCGTCGGTCGGGCGCCGATACTAAGCCGCGGCCGTGTCTCGGCCAGCTCGGTTGGCAGAAGGGAAAGAAATGCGAACGAACTGGTCCCCGTGCGTTAACTGTTAGGGTTGTCCTTGAATCGAAAGTTCAGCCAATGTGGCCGGACCCGGGCACAGCGCGACGGTTACGTAGCTTGTTGCTCCAATTGGAGGCTGTGGGAGTGCAAAGCACGGTCCCGCAGGCACTGAATGACTGTAAATGTGTCAAGCAAAACTGATTAAAGGATGCAATAAATCGAGCTAGAAACGGTATCAATAATCTAAGTGCGTAGCCTCAATTAGTTAACATAAATTATTAATTGATCTGGAATGAAGTGGGTCATAAAGGGAAAAATATGGAATTAAAGCAAAATACACACAAGTAGAAAGAAATTAAAGAAAAAAGATAATCAAACAAGAGGATAACATTAAATAATTAATAAAAGAAGGAAAAGAAAGGAAGTAAAAAGATGAAAAATATAAAGATAACATAAAATAAATAAAACAGCGAAAAAAATAAAATTTAAATAAGCAAAACTTCTAAATATTTAAATTTAATTTAAAAATACGAAAACGAAGTGCTAAGAGCACAAACATTTCATGTTAAAAAATCATTATGAACTCAGTATGAAATACATTTTGTAAAGATCAAGCATAGATGAGTTGTGTATGATCAATACAAATCTGGATTTGATTAGTATTATTATTGGATTATTAAGGTAATTGTAGTCATTCATCATCATTTTAACAATATATAAACAATATTAAAGGCTTAATCACACTAACGACCACGTGCCAGCTGGTAACATATCGTCGCCTTAGCTTAAACAACCATAAACAGCACGTGACAGATGCTGTCACCTACAACTGTTGGCAAACATTCGCTGGAACCCTGCCTCCATAGCTTCATGCAGCTAGCAGACACCTTCAATTTTTATGTAATACAAAACCAGTTCTAGAGAAAATTTGGTACGCACGTAAGTAGATCAACCGGCACGCTGCGTCCCGTACCAAACCTTTCTCTCTAATGCGGATTGTGGATCGTGTTGTGCGTGGCTGTAGGTTTAACGCGTTCCATTTTATTTTTCTCTCATAAATGTCGCACATACACACCCAACAAACGGGCATCACGGAGTCTTCTAGCCTCCGACCAGTATCAAACGCAGAACGCAGCGTCTACGGCCCTTTCGCGAAACGAAACTGCGATAGAGACCTGTTCGAAAGTAAACCGATCGACGCCCAGCGGCGTCTCGTAGCTGCTAGCGTCAGCCCAGCTTCTACCTAGACTGTCGCTAAAGTGACGGGACCGACCATAGTGTACGGCTGACGGACGGCTAGAACGATGGGTTGGACCGCTCTGCGCGACCTTAGCCAGTTAGTAAATGGGTGATGTGGGCTCCCATTCCGAGAAGCGGGGCCGTGTGCCAATAAGATGACTAATTGATAAAGACTACCGCGGCGACAACGGCCACACCCGATGGTGGAATGGTGTGTTGAATTCATGTGCGTGTATGAATGCGTGCCCCCCGAGGGGATGGTGTGTCCTATTTTGAAGGTTAATACTTTTTGCAGATTTAGAATGTCACCTTTTGAGAAAAAAACTCCGTCTTGAAGATCCAGGATACTTTACTCCCATGACAACGCGTCTTTGAGTATCTTGAGGACCAGTTCCTGGGAAGTGGATTGAAATGGATTGAAGACCATTTCCAACGAGCTCACAACCATCCATATGAAGGGTCCTAGTGCAATGGACTCTCCAAGAGTTGCCCTCTCCCCGTGACCACCTTCAAGCTCCACCGTTCCACGACCGATTCCACCACCATCGATACGTCATCATCGGTTTCGGTTCGCCCGCAGACAAAACGGTGCGAAACTTAATTCCACCCGAAGTTGCCCCCCACCGGACACCGCGATCGTACCAGGCAACGGTCGCGCCACCTTCATATATAAACCGTATCGTGCGGTTCAACTGTAGCTCATTGTAGATCGTGATCGTTGCATCGTCGCAGGTTCGGACGAGTTTGAACGCGAAAACGGCCAAGTGCACACGGGTGAAAGTGATTTTGTTTGCTAGCGTTTCGAACCTAGCTTCCACGCCAGAACAGTGTACCGATTAAGTGTGTATCGTATCAGTGCCAGATCGAGCTCATCATGCGTGCATTCGTCGTAGCTTCCATACTGTGCGTTGGCTTTGTGTCGGCGTACCCGCAGCAGGCCGTCGATCCGGCGTATCTGCGCCAGTACTATCAGCAGATCGCACAGGCTGCCGGTGCTCAGAACTCGGCGCAGGGCCGTGCCGATGCTACGCCCATCTACGAGCAGGGTGCTCAAGAACAGCAACACATCCCGCAGTATCTGCCCCAGGGCCAGCAGCTCCGTCTGAAGGATAATGTGCACGAACAGGTGAGGAAGGGCAATCCATTCTGGAGGAGGAGTAGAAGACCGGAGTGTAACGGTTACTTTTCCGTTGTTAATTCTATGCCCAGGTCCAGCGTACTCAGTACCAGCAACCTCAGGCCAGACAGTACCAGCCCCAGTATCAGCCTCAGCAGGTAATGTCTTCTCCACTCACACACTGCGTAACTTCGAACTCATACTAACATTACGATCACTTTGTCATCACGGTAACCGCATTTCCTGCTACACCAGCTCACAATGTAGCGTTTGGCGATCGTGTCTTTAATGAACCATAAAAACACACACACACACATTCCCACAACATCCAGGAAGCCAACAGGCGGTGGCCTGATTGCTCATTCAGCCAGGGTACTTACATTTCCCAAAAAAACCTCCGCCATTCCATTCCAGATCCAGTACGTCCAAGAGCAGCAGTACCAGCAGCCGCAGCCACAGCCACAGCTGAAAGTATCCAAGCCCCGACCGCAGTACCTGCAGGGAGGTCAGAAGCAGCAGCTGGAAGAAGACCAGGAGGACTATGACGTAAGTACCAGGCCATTCCGTACATGACATTCGTGGTGTGGCGTGAAAGCGAAAGTCGCCAACCCGTCGTGTAATGGGGCAGTACATTAAAGCGCTCATTGAACGCCTCTACCGAGAAGACCTCGACCAACGATTTCCGTATTTCACTGGAAACAGCTCCTCGGTTAATTGCATGGCTTGTCGCCGATCCTACCTCAACATCCCCAAGGCAACAGGTTATCTTCGGATTGACCATCTTCGTCCAGCGCGTGCGGTCCACGACGGCCAGCTGGTGGACGTTGAACTTGCTAGCAGCTGAGCTGAGCAGCGCTGATCGTGATGGGTGACCCGACGTCAAAGGACATCACCCCGAGTCGAGTTTGACGAGTTTCCGGTCAATTATGTAGATTCACGTAAACACGGCCGGCCAGGCCCACCAGCCAGCATCCGCCACAGCACCAAAACAGGCACTTTCCGGTTTTTTGTTCACGTGCTGCATCTGTACGTGCTCTTTTCCGGCTGCTGGTTTGGTGGCTGGTTTTTATGCCTCCACCACACCAGTAGATTCCATTTCGGGCCGACACCGAGGCAAAGGCCTAGACCGAGACCTACTGTTGGAGGTTTGAGTTTTGGGGTGAAACGCACGCGATGCTGCCACGATCGTCATTAACTAGCGATTTTTCTCCATTTTTGACCGGTGAGATGGGATCGAGATCGATGACCGCATCGCGGCTTCTTTCATCATCCATTGAATCATTGCGCTGCAGTGAGGCACAGTGCAATGGCGATGATTCGCGTAATGGGTCGGTTGATGCGTTGAATAACACGCGCGCCCATTTTGCCGCTCCAATTATCGCTGTGTGCAGCGAAAGTGATCGTATTTTGATGAATGAATGGCTAGCTGTTGAACAACCCGAACCGTTTTGGAATGGTGGCGGGGTCAATTTTCGTGGTCTCTGGAGAAGGTTTTTTCTCCGGGAGGACGAATTATTACAGTGAGCAACAATTTCTTGCGACACACATATTGGAGCATTTTTTTTTTGCTGATCAAAGTATTTTGAACTCTGTCTCCAGATGAGCTAGTTTATAGCCACCTATCACTCATGTGGACCTAGATTGTTGGCGGTTGTTTCTTTCTTGGCTACCTTAATGCCCACCCGGTAGGCAATGAATCAATCAACTTTCACATGACACACTAGCCCCAGCATGCAAATCGTCGCACCAGACCGATCGGTACGGGTAATCTCCGAAACATGGTCGCACCGGATTGCATAAGAAAACTGGGTACACTGCACGAACTGCATCGAATGGTGGTAAAAGCGTTGGGGACACTCGGGTCGGCACGTTAATGTGACAGCTGTGGCAAACGGCGACCCCAAACCTTCTCCCCATAGCGGCGCGGTGACATAACGGCGCACACGTGAAACATGAACTCCAACATGATTCTTCTCCCTCGGGGGACTCCTCTGTTGGTAGCTGGGAATACATTTCCATTCTCTTTTGCTGATGCTGGAGCGTCACTAATTGGACCGACGCCGGTGTTCCGTTGTGGGTTAAAAGGTGAAAGTCGCTTGAAGACGTTACGAATGATGTTGAATCGCTCACGTTGTATCACTTTTTTTTACTAACTTTATTCCTTCTGCTTTCCGCCAACCAGCCCAATCCTTCCTACCAGTTCGGGTTCGACGTGAAGGACGACGAATTCACCAACTACCAGAACCGCAAGGAGCAGCGTGACGGTAACGTGATCAAGGGCAGCTACTCCGTCGTTGACTCCGATGGTTTCATCCGTACCGTCACCTACACCGCCGACCCGAAGGAAGGCTTTAAGGCCGAGGTTAGCCGCCAGCCGACCGACATCGTGGTGAAGATCCCGACGCCTGCCCCACAGTCTGCCCACGACCGTTTCGCTAGTCAGCCCCAGTCGAACGGTGGATACCGGGTGCAGCAGCAGCAGCCGCAGCAGCCTCAACAGCAGGCCCAGCAGCGACCGAGACCGCAGGAGTACTCCCAGTACCAGTAAACGGTCCGCCTGAGACCAAGTGGATCTCTAGTGCAGTGTAATACCATCACATAATTTATGCTCTCGTGCGTTGTGTTAGAGGATACGGGTTAGCGCCCGGCCACGAACAATGCGGTTACTAACGGGATGTAGTAGCTGTACTCATCCGGTAGTTGATCGTTCTCATCATCGATCGGCTAGCCGGAGGTGATATACAGAACAAAAAAATCTGTGCGTGTACCACGAACCACGCCAACTCCTAAGAAATCGTCCAGTGAGCTTCAAACTCAAACTGCTTGGCGAACCTATCGTCTGAAGGGCTCACACCTCTCACTTGCCCTTATCGTAAAGTCATGATATTTAAATAAAAACAAAACCTATCAATTAAACAAAACCAGGTGTGAATTATTTCTATCATAAATCGGATTAAATATAGTTTTCAAAGAGCAATTGATCTAAGCGATCTTATGACGAACCTTCACAATATGCTGCAAACTATCGCTGATCGGCGCCGTAAGATCAACACAATTGAATGGAGATTTTAGGTAGAAAAACCTAAACCTGAGAGTTGGAAAAGAATAAAGTATTAGATGTTGATGATCTTCATCTGATCTATACACGTCAGGACCGGGGCTGAGATCCCATCCTGACTGTCCCCTCGTATTGCGGACTGACTATCCAATTTTGTGCTATCACAAGGTCTAGTAAACATTCAACAGGTTTCCTAGGTTGATCCGCTACTGGTATCATCAGATTATTTCATTTTCTTTGAGAAATTTTTGTTGTTTTTTATCATGAATCATCTGACTGGAAATTTAATTTTTCCAACGCCAATATCATATATGAGGAGCTTTTCAAAGGTGAGAGCCACTTCGAAAATCCTATATTATTCCTATAAGCGTTCCGCAGGAGCATTAACCTTGTCTATAAAAAATAACATTATTGGCACCCTCGATACAAATTGGCAAATTATGAGTTATGACGTTAAGACATCAGACTGCATCAGGCCAATGGGCTGTAGAGGTTTGATTTCATTAGATTCAATTTTCGGAGGGTTTTCATCGTCTGGTTTATCATATATATCTTCATCTATAGGATCTATCTTCGCCTTGGAGCGGTGCGGTGGTAAAGGCAATAATGACTTAGGTCTTCATACGGCAGGGTCGGTAATCAATCCCAGCAAAACCGCCTCTCCGTACATAGGAAGGAAAGATAGAATAGGAAGAAAACGTCCAAAAGTATCTTCTTTTTCTTTCTTGTCCTAATGACCTCTTAGGTCATGCCTGCCATTTCTGGCTTTCTGGGCTTAATGATGGGGCTAGTCCTAGAAAGAAGAATCAGAAGGTTATAATGAAATAAATATTCAGAAAATGAGTAAAAAATCCTCGACTCTTCCAACTGATGCAATACTGAAGAAAAACAACAGCTTATGCATCTAACTAACATCACTTAAGGGTGGTCCGGTGACTGAGGCAATAACGGCGCCGGTCTTCACTCGGCAGGACCGGAGTTCAAATCCCATCCAGATCGTTCCCCGTAGTGAGGACTGACTATCCAACTACGGTGCGGTATCATTAAGTCTAGTAAGCCAGAATGGCAGGCATGACCTAAGAGATCGTAAGGCCAAAGAAGAAGAAGAAGACTTAATGATACCGCATAGTTGGATAGTCAGTCCTCACTATGGGGGTACGGCCCAGATGAGACTTTTGAACCCCGGTCCTGCCGTGTGAAGACCGGCGCCGCTGTTGCATCTTTGATCCACCACTACCAGTCCAAAAGTATATGAGGTTTGAATAGTGATCGATCGGAATAATTTTGACATACACACTCAATGGTGTGCTTAAGAAAATCTTGCTCCCAAAACTGTGTGTGGAAACTCCAATAAAAATACAGACCGGGCCTAAGCTATCTCAGCCAGCTAAGGACTATTCTTCAGGGAAATTCAAGCGTGTTTACTGCTAATATTCGATCCTCTGTCCAAAATTTATAATTTGCAACAAAGCATATGAAACTAAATGCTGAGATCTGCAAACCAGGAATTTAGAGGACAGTTTTGAGCGAATTCCTCCCAAGAAACCTTTATCTGCCCATTTATTTTCAGCTGTGCGACACTTTTCAAATCTCTCCCATAAAATATCCGTTGCTGAGGCGAATAAATCATCATACGAAATATTCACCGGCTTCGGACAAATTTACACGCATGTCACACCCGAACCGGATGGTGGATTCAATTTTTTAACCCGCTTCCATTACCACCATTTCCACTGACAGATGTACAAATGTAGTTTATCATAAACAGACGCTTCTGCACGCCCGAGATACGGTTTGGCACCGTATCACAAGCTCATCAATCACGGCGGAAAACGGAGTCAACCGATCGTCGACGACGACGACGATAGTCGTAAAAATCTTTTCCCTCCCGCCAAAACGCCGAGTCTTCCTGTACGATCCCTTGGTGGAGCAACAACAACAACAAAAAACTTCTCCCTCAGAAACAGCCAGAGAATGTTAAAATAAATGGAATTTATTTACACTGCTTGTGGCGCTTTTCCGATGGTTTTCCTCCCCGATGGTTGCGGTATCCGCTTACCAGTGAGCGGTTAGAACATTTTGGCTCGCTAATATACTCTCCACTCGGCTCAACTCTCACTCTCTTTCAAACCGTTTTACGCAAGAATCTGACGTCTCGGACGTGATGATCTCGACAGTCCAAGGCCTGCTCACTGCTGCTGCTGCTCCCTGTTTCTGACTCAACCTGCTCATATGTCCATTGAGAAAATTGCATCCCCGTTCGAAACCAGCCTGCCCGACCGTGTCAGTCCCACCGAGTTAGATTCCTCACGCCACAGTCCCGCTTGTGTGCGACATTGACGGCCGTGTTCAGTTGTACCGCGAAAGAACGTGGGTGTCGATCGCAGGATTTTTGAGCCCCATCACGCAGAGAACAATACGGTACGGGTTTTGAGATTGGGATTGTGTGGTTTTTTGTTGTGTTTGTGTGCATTTACTGCTTGTTACGCGAAAAACGTCGTTAATCGGTGTGCCAGACGTCCGGATCAGTCGCTGTTCAGTAGCAGCATCGGCAGGGATAAAGTGTAGCGCCGGTTTAACGGCAGTGAGTTGTTAGCAAGTTGCGAACGGATTTCGGAAGACACCTGTGCTCCGGAACACGCCGAAGGAAGGTCAAGTTTGACAAGCTTTGAACGGTGGGCCAGACAGTACGTCACATACCGCAGTAAAGCGTTCAATCACCTGCGATCAGCAGACGAGTGGTCTAACTGAACCGGGATGGAGTGCGATCGGCAACAGTTTGAGCGTCCTGCCTTTTGGAGACTTCCTCAGCAGAAAACGTTCGAGCTACCGTACGGCAGGAAGCGTGTCCATTTCAGTGAGCAGGTGAGTAATTTAAGCGAGTGAAATGCTAGACGAAGCTCAGTGTGCTTGTTTTGTCTGTGAACTGCATCGGAAGAATATCGTGCATATCGTTTTCTCACCTTCCCAAGAGTATGTGAGGGGGTGAGCACCCTCAAAAAAGCAGGTGCGTCGTGTACGGTGATGTGCAGGGAAGAAACGCTTCAATGTCGCGTCTATCTGTTTTCTTATTTTCGCGTTTCGCCCATCGAAAGCGAATTTTTGTGTCACTTGTGCCACTTATCGCATGCCTGCCCGCGTTTATTGTGGTGGCCTGTTTTTAATGTTGTATCGGATGTGATCTTAAAATAAGTCACGATCATTTTCTCTGTACGGTACAGGCGAGTGTGTGTCATATCGCACAGCGTTACACTCAAACAACATTGTCCTTGCCTTGAATTATGCTTCAAGAACAGAAATTATTGTTGGTTTACCTATTTTTATACCATGACACGAGGCGACAAATCATCCGCAAGGGAAAATAATTGCAACAAGATACACGGTGAACATCGTCAGCGATCACAAGTTTGAATGAATTTGAATCTTACGTGGTGGAAAAGACAAAATGGAGGCAAATTATCGGACCCTCGATCAATCGACAGCTGATCCTGACCCGTGGGACTGCGTCAAGCGGCCCGGCTTATGTAATTTTGCTTATTTTTACGCAATGAATTTCACTACAAACGTCACTAGCTCTGTTTGAGCGTCACCGGTATCCTAAACAATTGAGGCGATTCGCTTATTGCATTAGCTTTAATTCAAAGAACTGCATGTATTTTAAGCAAACGGGCTGAAAAAACGCTGTCAGATCGTTTACAATTGAACGTTGCGATGATCATTTCGGGTGAGCGTCACTACATTGTTTGGTTGTAAAAATAAACACGCTACTATTGTGGTGAGATCATTCGATTGAGGAAATTATACTCGGTTCTGCTGTTTTGTTTGATTTGGATTGTTTGAATTTTGTTTAACATTATTCTAATCATTATTTGATAGTAGTTGATAAGAGAGCTATACTGTATGTAATAAAAATTATTTAAATATTTCTTCAACTGTTTTTACTACTTTAGAAAACATCATGTTTTTTTTAACTCTCAAAACTAAATAATTTCGTTTCAAGCCGAACGACTTGAAACGGTTAACAGTTCAAACTTCCTAAGCCCCTTGCACATATGCAATCTGCAACACACGCATAACCCATACAGCAAACAGTAGCGCGTCGCAAGCGTTTCATGTGTTTCTAGCCTAGCAAGCGTTTCCCTGTAGGCGATTTGAAAGGGGTAAAAATTAGAAAAGGTGGAAATCGCGGTGCAATCGTTACCTGAAGACTTGTACGCAATATTATTGTTCTGTTTCTACCTGTAGTACAGGGTTTCCCCTAACAGCCCTGCATATCGTGTTACGGAAGGGATAAGAAACGTTTTAGTACCACAACCCCTTTTGAATTGAAGTGATGAGAAGCACGGAACCTTAAGCATAAATTAAAGAGTGTGTTTGGTGCCCCTTTCTTGTCTTAGGCACCCTAATTTTGAAGATAATTCAAGACGCGTGCCGCTTGTGATGTTAAAGAGGGAAATCAAAGAATATGGGTGGAAAGATATAGGTCTTGTACAAAAAACATATTTCAACTGAAGGCAATAACCTCATATTTGGAGGAAATTTATATTTTTTATGAATTCAAATCTTATTTGGAACCTTTTTGGCAAGGTGAACCAATTAAGAAATATCTAACATAAATCATAAATCCTATCGTTCTAAAATGGTTACAACTGATCTGCTATTTTTTCTCGACCAGTAAATTTCGTCCAACAAGTTAAAATTGGCAGACCAAAACCTCCCGAGATAGTAGAGCAAAACCAGAACATAAGGAATAAGAAAAAAAGAAATGTTTTCCCCTTCAAATAAATCGAAGAAAACCCCACATTTAAACCTGTTTCCATTGAAGTACGAACTTCGTATTATCATTCCCAAAACATTTGACGAAATTCCCACCAAAACAAGTATTTTCACTTACCGACCTCCACAAACAGGTAATGGAAAGGCTCAATTTCTTTCCGATCCATCCAGGACGGCGTACAAAAATGTCCCAAAACGGGACACCCATCCCGTGTCGACGCATTCCACAGGTCACCGGGATTGACCTGTCCGAAAATCTTCCTTCCTTCGCCGGAAACCGGAATCTTCCGGCCGGCGTGTCTTAAGGCGCCCAACTTGAGAAAGCACACCGAACAGCTTTCCCACTGCCAGTTGTTTAAAACTATTGGCTGTAAGACATTTTTTAAAACAAACTCATCCACCATCTTTAGCCAGCCTTTTGCTCTACTTCTTACGCCCTTGGAATGGTTGAATCGAAAGCAAACCTTGTACATGTGCAGTAAAGATTAGTCGCTTTGATTCGATACCGGTGAAAAGTTCGTTCGCGTTACAGTGCCGCGTTTATCGTCGTTCGATTTGCGTCCGCAAAAAGGTTGGATCGATTCCAAATCTCCCACGGGAACTCGGTGTTCAATTTACATTCCTACTAAACGAGCAAGCCGTACCCCGGTGAGAAAATCCCATCCGAACAAGCACTTTCGGGGCGTGCGGGTTGCGTATCACCCATCAACGTGGGACGAAAATTCAATCATCTGTTCGTTCGCTAGACTGGACTGGCTCGAGGTAACACTGAACCACTTGAACTGACCTATATTTAGTCGTCAGCACAAACAGACATCAGCGCTTTGAAGCGCGCCGTGCTGCAAAATGGGTTTGCCGACTGCTGCCCCAACTGGCAGTGTGTTTGTGCGTTCCCTTTAAAGCCATCGGGATCCACACCGACATGCACTGCAACGGGTGCGAGTCACAACACACTTCACATTTGCTGGCCGACTATGCCGAAACGGTGGCATAGACTGGCTGGTGTCTGGTTCTTACCAACGGTTTCGCCAATGGTCACCCTTGGCACATGGGACCATTCGGTCCGGTATCAATCGTAACCGGACGCATCTCGTTTCGGCAGACGATGGGGGCGATCGTTGAAAGGTTGTTTGGAACATTTCAATGGCAAATGCATGAATTTTGCTGCTGTCGACACTGGCACCATCTCGGGTAAGATGGATGGATAATTACTGGGCGATATCCGAACAGGAAAGGGAACCATATGTGTGGCACTGGCACCTGGCTGATGTCTGGTTGTCTGTACGTCCAACAAGACATCGAAACGTGTAATAATTGATGCAATCGGATGCAGCCGGAAGCGATCATTTAGCAGCGAGTGTGGAGGTGGCGATGAGGTATGATCTCATCCTCCTAATGCACTAGTGAGGAATTTCCGAACATTAATGGTGATAACGAGAAGGTAAATAGAGAGATTTTAGGAATTGGAATCATGTCAAATAGTTATTGGAAAAGAAATGATTTAATTAGTGCTTCAAGACTCTCTTTAACCTACTTGAAGCTACTTTCAAGGGGTTTTTACTAATGCAGACAACAATAAACGCTAACGCTTCGCTTAATGAAAAACGCTTCGAGCATTTTGGAGTATCTGTGAATCTACCAAGCACTTCTACAAAAAAAAAATTTAAATTATTTTAAAAATTAATAAAATACAGCTATTTGCATGTTCTCTTATTATATCTTCCGCAATCCCATTTTTAATCAGTAAAGAGTATTTTTAGTTCATTCTCATAATTAACAAAATGCACTAAAATATCTTGAAATCACCGTTGTTGTTTTCCAGTAAATGCTTCAAATTATTCCAAACCAAACCCACACTCGCGAATGTTCCGAAAATTCCGCTTCAATACAAAAGGATTCGCGCGCGGTAGCTGAGCCACGCACACTGAACGTCATCATTTTCGCTTGTGTTGGTAATGCCTACGCAGTATTCAAAGTAAGATGGTGAACGGGTGTGCTGAAGCCAATCAACAACCCTTTGCCTTTAGCCCGAGAATTTCCACCCCTTTTCGGTTTCCGGCAGCGAGTGAAGCCACGCTGCTGCTGCTGGGGTGGGCGCCGTGGCATGGAAAAATCATTTTCCACCGCGTTGCGTAACGCGCAGCATCGCCGGAAGCCATCTTTTTCGCGACAGTGTGGGTCGTGTTTTTAGTACAAAAACCGATGGCTGCCTGAATGCCGTGCCCGCTTGTTTGGTGTGTAGGTGCGCATCACACGGTCATACGCGTGTGCGTGTTGGCTAAGCGGTTGCAAAATGGTGTTTCTATGTACGAAAAAGAAAAATCAGCTTGTTTTATTAAATGAGAGTAAATTTTTTTAAATAGTTTATAGAATTTATTTTGAAGAAAATCAAGTATCAAATGAACCTTGTCCCAGTTCATAAATAATGCAACTCTGAAGGATAATATTATTGGACCAATAATCCACCGACATCTTCATCTCTTCCCCAACGATTTTTTTGCTTCTCAAATTTTGTTGTGAAACTTGCCCAACAGAGCAGTTTTATCTTCTCAAGCCGGATTAAGTTTTATTCACGCTTTGCTCGTAATGTCCACCTCTGACACACGTAAAACCCCGCTCGAGCGAATTAAACTCATCCCCACATTAAACGGTTACAGAACGGTTCCATGGTGACCGACGGTAGTAGCGTCCCACCCAGTTGAAGTGTGTGTGTGTAATTTCGATCCTGTGTTCCGAGATTTTATTTCTGTCTGGCAACAAACAAACGGCCACCACGGCTTCGATTTGCCATATGACACCGCGCAAAGAAAGCGAATTTCTTAAATGTTTCTGCTGCAATCGAAACGCTTCATCCATCAATCAGAACACTGGGGCTTTTCCTCTCACGCTAGGTCAACAGAACGATTATGAGTCCATTCGAGTGTGGCGATTATGAATTTCAAAATCGGCTACTGGGGAAGGCATGGATGAGATTTAGTTTCCCAATCGATCCTAGAACGCCTAGAAGGTTGCCGTCGCTGGTTGCCTTTCGATGAGTGAAGCGACTACGAGCTGACATACCGTCGGCACTAGTGTTTCTCACACTAGTGTTGGCCCGATTATGTGTGACGAAATATTTTTAGAAACTATCAAGCACCCCATCACACGGGGCAACAGGTGTCGTGAGGGCGGCCTGTCCAGTTCGAGAGCATCCAAGTGCATATACTCAATGTTGCGATTTGAGGTTTTCCCCAGTGGGAGAAGAGATAGCAAACGTAGAAAATGTAACGAGCTGGATTTAAAGTTTAAAATTCCCGTCGATAGAATGCTGTCAATTTCAATCGTAAATCTTTACTAACAGTTGATTTACTATTTGAAGAAACAGATATCATAAGTTCACGGTGTATTCTAGCGCAGAATCGGTAAACAAATCGATCATACGCTACAAAACATATTGCAACACTGTCGCTTCTGTTTACCACGGTCTGCACTGATGCTCGCTGGGTGTGATTCATCTGGCTTACTGCACCAATGTAAATAACGTGTCCGTATTGTGTTTGTTCAAAATGACCCTAGCAGATGAGACTGTGTAAAAGCTAGTGATCAGTAAAGTATTTTACAGGGGTTTTCAGTTGATAAGACAAAATCGACAACTCTTATTGCAATGGCAGTAGATATTACGTTGCGAAGGTTGTCAGATGATATTTCTACATTTATATTACATTTTAACTCGTGGATAATTTCATGGTAATTATTTCTACTGTCTCCCCATACTCTTTGCTGCCTATTAAGCTTACGAGTAAAATTAGGTCAAGGAGTCCACAAAAAGAGATGAAGAGTTGAAGGAGGAGGTGATGTTGTAGATACAGTTGATCAGAAGCAGCCTTTTTCAACAACAAAAAATTACTATGATAGATCCTTTCTCAATCATTATATCCTCGGAGCTCGTTTTATTCGTCGAGTTCTTAATGATGAGCTAGGGTAGTTGTACCAGTTTTCGCGGTGGTGAGAACATCTGTTCAGCAAATACTGTGATCACCCTTAATACTATTTAATAAAATATGATTAAAAAGTGTGTAAATTTGATTATTAAGCTACTGAAGAAAATTTCAGCATATTTTAGAGTTTCAACTATCTTTTTAAGAAGTAATCATCAAATGCACAGGCTAATATGGGATGGTAAACATATTATAGTAATTAATCAGAGAATAAATATTTAAAACACTGTTATTCTCTTGCTTTGCTCAAATTCTGAACAAAAAGAAGATAAATAATCAATTTTTTGACTTTCAAAATTGCTCAGCAATAGGATAAGGCCGTCCTTTTTTTCCATAAGAACAGCCCGGCAGTTTTTGTAGCATTGAAAAGAGGGAACGTTACCAATCATTAACAAACATTACCATGCCAATTTTCCGTGTATTTATTTGCTTAATCACGAAACCTGCCATGCTTTTGGCACAATCAAATCAGCCAATATATTTTTTGGATTATGAACAAACCTTTAGGGCTTCGTTAAAAAATCTATCTAAATGCACCAGAACTTCGAATTTAAAGAATAAACATTGACGGTATTCTTTAGAAGTAGATCAAAAAATATTTCTTTTGAGCACTAAATAACACTTTTTTTGTTAGTATTTCCGAGTTCTACACTCTCCCTCATCCTGCCGACACATCAGCTGATTATTATGATGTCACTTCAGCCACCGTTGTGTTAAAAGATAATGGCTTGGTCCTTTCAGCTGAAAACCTCTTCAAAATGTCACTATACTCTCTCCATTACTCATTAGCGATCGCAAAGTGCTTCCTGAAAGATGAGTAATACCATCATTTAAAGCAAAAGGTTGATAGAGGTCAATTGAAAAGAGAAACCCTTGAAAGCTCGAGAATGGATACCTCGAACAAGCCAGTAAAAACAAACCGATGAGCAATTAGACAGTGAATGGTTTCGATTTTCATCTTACCTTTCTGCTCACGAGCACTCAACCACAATATTCCGTCGTGATTCACAGACAAGAAAAGGTAAAACAAAAAGACTGATAAAAAAACGGGAAAACATCTCACTTTACCAACCCCCCCATTTCTACCCAATAGCCTGCGTATGCTCTCGAACGATGCACCATTCACCCCATCCTCAACGAGGGGATGATGATCTGTTTGTGAGTGTATGTGTTTTTCGTTCACTCATTTTCCCGCACGAACTGAGTGGTCAACCGTGCTCACATCGTACGATCGGTGCGTCACTCAACAAAGATTGTGAAAAAGTGAGTGACACACGATCACGAACACGGCATCCGATCGGAGCAGCCAAACCATTGGTCAACGCCGCAATGATTGCAACCCGGTTAGATGGGAAACCGTCGGGAGTGACCAGCGTCGCGCGATTAAAATAAATATTTGATTTTTGCCTTCACCGGACCCCGGTCTTCGGTCGGTCGGACGACGGTGTAGTGCCTGTGAGTGCCCGGCACAGAAAAAGAAAAGCAGCACGACGAAAACGCTCGGTCCCGAATACATCAGAAGCTGGGCCAACCCCCGGGGCCAACTAGCAAAAGTGCAATCAGCAAACAAGCGAGCGTGACACGGTTCGAAACGGTCAGCGCGAGGAAACAAACGTTCGAGCGATCGTGTTTGTGTGTGCAGCGGGCGTGTGATTCTTTGTGCCTTCTGGGGGAAGAGAACAAAAAAAGGAAGGGCTTGGAAAAAAAGGAAAACATCCATTTTCCAAAACCATTCTAGGCGGAAACCTTCGAAAGCCTTTTTCCCAGGTGGTTTCATCTCATTTTCCCCGTGTGTGATATAATACGCGAACGGTGAGGAACGTGAACGTGTTTGAGTGTTGAGCCCAGCTCTACGGGGTACGTGATATTTTTAAGGTGAATTTTCTCGACATTTCCTTACCCATACAATCACACACACACATCGTGTGTTGCTTGTAGTGAAGGAATAAAAAAGGGGAAAAAACTGGTGATCGCTGGTGGGAATAAAACAATAAACTGTGAAGTGTAGAATAAAGGGAAAAACTACCCCAACAAAATCATCCCCCAAGTGTGACTACAGACAACCAGGCCACGATGAGTCCAAAACCACACGACTTTATGGTTACGCTGAGGCGTCCCTCGACACAGGTCCCGTGGGGCATACGGTTGGTCGGTGGTACTGACCTGAACGCACCACTCATCATTACACGGGTAAGCCCCTTTTTTCCGTCGCTTTTTCATTGTTTCGTTTTGGTTGTGAAAAATCGCTACAAAATCGCTCGAAAGGTTGTGACCGATTGGGTCAAAAATAAAGGAAAGCTTAACCATGGGAAACCGTAAACTGCGCAGAAGATTTTCCCACGAACGGAACAGAAAAGCTGTGAGGAAAGAGCAAAGGAGAAAAAGAATAAAAGAAAAACACTTTGGCAAAACCGATCCTCACTAAGCAGACCCAGAGCAGAACGCGAACATGGAGGCGCATGGTGTCAAAACAATCGAGCGGCCATATTGCTTTGCTTTGTGTGCTTTTTTTTTCTTCTCTCGCCTCCCTCGGGTTGGCATTCCGCTGATGTTGGTTGCCAATAAAATTTTAGTACCATGTGCAGTCGATTTTTTTTTTCATCCCAAACCAACCCCGGATCCTGCTCGAGAACGACAGTATCGACGGACATGCACACCGCGTTGCATCACAATTTACAGGGTGATTAATGTGTTTGGTTGGGTGTGTGCAGTTGCAACGGGCTTGCAGATCTCGCTTGCTCCATCACTCGTAACGGTCAGGATGTTTATTAAAGCAAATACACCATTGTAAGACGCAATATGGAAAGCGATAAATGCAATCCCGAATGTTGCTGTGTGTTTCTGCCGACATTATTATGAAAGGTCAGCTGAGCACATGCGGTTGCAGTCGGTTGCTTTACGGCAGTCGCGAGCCGTCTTGGTTTGTTGATGTTTGGTAAAGTGGATGATTCGTTTGGGTGAAACAGATTCAGTTCGGTGAGTTTCTTTTGGTACAGTGATACATTGTTTTTGATCGGTAGATCGGTCTGCAGGGAAAATGTTTTGAGTTGTTGACCATAAGCTTTGTTGGATACAATGTGTTCTGAGAGAGGGAGGATTGTACTGTATAGTTTGATTAATTGTGATTTATTTTGTAAAAAGGATCTTAAAACACGCTGGCATTGTTTTGTGTGACTTACAGTGAAATATTGGATGCCTTATTTCGATAAATCTCTTCTTGTTGATAATCTCATGAAAGAACAATTTTAAATACTCACACTATGATAGTTGCAGTTTTTACTAAATTAAAGTCAGAATATTCTCTGGTTCTTCAGTCAATTTCCGTTTTGCTGACAATAAGACAAACTCATAGCTTAACATTCATACATTTCTAGCGGCTAAGCTCAGAGGAAACTTAAACCCAAATCGGATTTGATATAGAGCAATGCTTTTTCTGAGGTTCTATTGGATCTTTGCTGTAGAATAAATCCATACGTACCCTAGAATAAATTCCAAGCTTCCACACTTTTTGTGCAGAAAATTTTAACTTCTTACTTCATCTTTGTCTATAGTCATCTTCTGTGACAACCGTTTAGTTTCTGGTTCCTCTTATTGTTGCCTTAACGACTTGCTAGGTCATGATAGGAATCTAATGGCCTTATAGGTCCTCACTACGGCCTGACTATCGTTTATATTATTACTTAAAAAAATTATTAAAACAAACTTTAATTGAATTAGATTAAAAATTTATTAAACTCTTCATGGACAACTGAGAGATCTTGGAGCTCCGTTTCAGATTTGTCTTCTTGGCTTAACGACCTTTGTTAGGCCATGTTGGAGATATTATGGCCCACAAGTTTTCTTTCAACCAAGCGACAAAATTTGTTCGTGTCAGCATATCCTGCTCTAATTGAGTAAACCTCGGCACCACTTCTTCTTCTTCCTTGGCCTTAACAACCTCGAAAGGTCTCGGCGTGCCATTTCTGGCTTTCTGTGACTTGATTTTACCCGTCGTAAAGAAGTCAGCCTTACGTACGGGGAGGCGGTCTGGATGGGATTTGTGCCCCGATCCTGCCGTGTGAAGACCGGTGCCGTTATTGCCTCGGACACCGGACCGCCTCTCGACACCACTAACATGTATAAAAACTGATCTTAGCTCCTAATAGCTGAATAATCAGTTCTGTGTACGGTCTGGATGAGATTTGATGCATGCTCTTTTGCAACGTCAACTGGTGCTATCATGTTTCTTTTTTTAAACAATTTCTCGTCTTACCTGAACGACCCTAGGAGGTCGTTCATGCGGGCCATCTAATGGCTTAGAAGACTTAACGATACTACGGGTCCTTACTAAGGGGGAAAAGTTCGGATGGGATTCGATTGCGGATCCTGCATTGTGGAGACTGGCGTCGTTAACGCCTTGACTGTAGGGCCGCTCTATTACCTACGTGAAATTGAGTTAAAAATAATTTAAAAGAAATAATTTACATTAAATTTGATTGATTTTTATCGAGAAAAGCAACTAAACCACGCAAATCCTGTTAGAAAATCCATTACGACTATGTTTTCGTCGTACCGAGGATGCTCATCTTCAGCACCCCAACACCCTTCAGCCACCCAGACCCCAGCCGGTCTCACTGCATCTAAGACGGTTCACTTCCGCCGAAACACACACACACACACACGCCGCGAGTGCGAGGAAACGGCCGTGACGCATAGCAGCGAGACCGCATTCTTGGCACACGTTTCAGATTTCTCTATCACTCGCAACGACCCGCAAGATACCACGCATGAGCGTGCATCACTTCCGAGCAGCCTACTTCCGACCGCGCCGTACCAAACCCGCCGATGACGTGCATCTCGTGCCAAAACACCACAACAACAACAAAGTTTTGGTGCCGTTCAGTGAACCACCATCGAGTGAACGGCAGACCAGACCGCGTACATTGGTTCGCGACCCTGATCGAACGCCCGTAACCACAGCGCAACACTGCGAACGACAAACGATGCGTCAATGTGAAACAAATTATGCTTACTTTTTATAATTTTTCCACCATTTATTCCGGCTTCCCGTATCTTCACCATCTTCTAACGAGCTGCTGAGAAATGGCTATTTATTTCTTCGGTTTTGCTGTGTAAATGAGCGATACGCTTTTCCACACTGGATGAACCTCAACTGTAATGCTACATCGAAACAAGCTCACAGCTCGAGTTGATTAACCTTCACACTTGTAGTTCGTTGCACATAATGTGCAATGTCGGGTAAAGTTTTTATTTTTCTCGAACGTACTCGAGCTATGACGTAAACTTTTCATGCGCTGTCGTTGACGATCCTTGAGACTTCTATGTCTCACAACGCTACATGCCACCGTCGTCACAATCTGTTTAAATTTTATCGCCTCACTAATAACTAGGTTAGCCAATTAAAATTGACATCAACGAAGATTCAGCGGGTTGCCATCCTGCCGCTGGTGTCTTTTTTTTGGGGGGGAGCCCCGTGTTGTTGAAGGTCCAAAGCCCCGGGAGTGTGAAGGTTGTTGAAGAAAATTGGACGTGATAAAACATCGCTCAGCTTAAGAACATCGACGACAACAGGTTCTGAGAGTAGTACATGTTTTTCATTCACAATTGCATAATTTCTCCTGAAATAGTTAAAAATAAGCTGAGTTACCATTTAGCAAACCATATGCATCAGCAGCAATTTATTAAATGAAAGTAGATTTTTGTACAAATAGTTCATTGCTGCAGAAACCTCAATTATAACTTCAACTTATTTAAATAAAAGCATTGTATTTATTTCTCAATTTTATTTGTAAATTACGGTAAAGCTGGAATATTTTTTTACAATAAATTGACCTATTTATTAAATATTTTACAATTTATTTGATCAATATTTTTAATTCATCGAAATTATTTAAAAACTTCTGTTATCGGATTCGATTTCTAATAATTCCTCTTACTAGAAAAGCTTTTCTTTCATAAAATCACAGCATTAATCTCCACCCTCCTCTGCATACAAGCTCACTTTTATTAATCAACCTCCATTAAGCTTACACAGTTTTCTCATCATCAGCTTCGGGACCGCATTAAACATTTTCGCCAACCAAGCCCGATCCGAATAAAATTTTACCGAAAAGCACTTAAATTAAGATTTCTTACGATCACCGTGTGTCGTAAAAAACTGTCATCTTGCCCACACACATACCGCCTCAATTCCCTTATCTAATTTCCTTTCGGTGCTAATTTATGCATAAGGAAAACTTTATCCTTTGCCACCCACAATCCTCCTATGCGTTTTATTTCGATGTGACGATAGTGAAGTTCTTGGGCACCCGTCCCAAACCACCCACGGTTTGGCCACGGATGGCCTAAAACTCTGCCGGCTGCCGCTAAAGAAAACTCCGGCGGCGCATCCGCCTCCCGCCAGCCGACTTCCCGAGCGGCTCCAGCACGTTTGCACAAGATGGCAGAGTGTGCAGTGCCATTTGTATTATAATTTATGTTCAAAGTATTCTACCGAACCTCGCTTTTATGAATTCTCCAACATCCCGAAGAAAGTACTCCGACCTGAGAGCACACACACACACACCGTCGTCTGTGTCACTGCGGGAAAAAAGATAAGAGTTTTCGAGAAAGAAAATTACAACCCTGGGCCTTCGGTTCTGCTGCTTCAAAAGACTCGCACTGGTCCTTGGTCCTCGAATAGCCGGGTAAGACTTCAAAAACCTCGTACCATCCGGATTTGCAAAAGAAAACGGACGACTTCTTTCTTTTCCGTTGCTCCCTTTTTATCGGTACGGTACAAAACTTTGTCATTTGCCGATTTTCTTTTACGGTGATACAAAACCTTGGCACTCTACTCCTGTACTCACTTCGCAAGTCCGGGGTCCCGGCCAAAGGTTCCGTAGCCATTTTTAATTAATGCGAAAATCTTAATTAGATTTTCATTTATATTAAGTTTCTAGATAATTTATTATTTTAATCTTGCGAAACGGGGCTTGGACTGGTGCAAGCAGTAGACGGCATCGGTGTGCGGGGGTTCGTTTGGTGTTTGGAAGGAATCTTGAACTTAGAAGGTGGCGGTGCCCTTATAAAGACGGGCCCATTCAATCACAGATCCTCTTATCGTTTTTTGTTTGGGCCCCTTACCTTGGTCTTCTGAGTGGGATTGTAAGGGAAAAA